>NC_090277.1:47605000-47740000 GCF_040414725.1 Anabrus simplex
CTAGATCTACGAAACATAAACACAACTGCCTATTCCTCTCGTAGCATTTTTCAATTACCTGGCGCATACTAAAAATCTGATCCTGACAGCCTCTCTGTGGTCTGAAACCACACTGGTTTTCATCCAACTTCCTCTCAACGACTGATCGCACCCTCCCTTCAAAGATGCCAGTGAATACTTTGCCTGGTATACTAATCAATGAGATACCTCGATAGTTGTTGCAATCCTTCCTGTTCCCTTGCTTATAGATAGGTGCAATTACTGCTTTTGTCCAATCTGAAGGTACCTTACCAACACTCCACGCTAATTTTACTACTCTATGAAGCCATTTCATCCCTGCCTTCCCACTATACTTCACTATTTCAGGTCTAATTTCATCTATTCCTGCTGCCTTATGACAATGGAGTTTATTTACTATCCTTTCCACTTCCTCAAGCATAATTTCACCAACATCATTTTCCCCCTCCCCATAAGCTTGGCTGTTTGCAACACCACCATGATGATTTCCTTTTACATTAGGAAGATGTTCAAAATATTCCCTCCACCTCTCCAGTGATTCCCTGGGATCTATTATGAGTTCACCTGAATTACTTAAAACACTGTTCATTTCCTTTCTCCCTCCCTTTCTAACATTCTTTATTACTGTCCAGAAAGGTTTCCCTGCTGCTTGACCTAGCCTTTCCAGGTTATTACCAAAATCTTCCCATGACTTCATTTTTGGATTCGACAACTATTTGTTTCGCTCTGTTTCTTTCATCTACGTACAAATCCCTGTCTCGGCCCTTGTTTGGAGCCATTTCTGATAAGCCTTCTTTTTACGTTTACAGGCTGTTCTCACTTCATCATTCCACCAAGATGTTCGCCTTTTCCCATCTTTACACACAGTTGTTCCTAGGCATTCCCTTGCTGTTTCTACTACAGCATCCCTGTATGCCACCCATTCACTTTCTATATCCTGAACCTGTTTACTGTCTACTGTTCGAAACTTCTCACTAATCATATCCATGTACTTCTGTCTAATTTCCTCATCCTGGAGATTTTCTACCCTTATTCGTTTGCAGACAGGTTTCACTTTCTCTACCCTAGGCCTAGAGATACTTAGTTCACTACAGATCAGATAGTGGTCTGTATCATCGAAAAATCCGCGAAAAACTCGTACATTCCTAACAGATTTCCTGAATTCAAAGTCTGTTAAGATATAGTCTATTATGGATCTGGTACCCGTAGCCTCCCATGTATAGCGGTGAATAGCCTTATGCTTGAAGAATGTATTCGTAACAGCTAAACCCATACTAGCACAGAAGTCCAGCAAACGCTTCCCATTCCCATTAGCTTCCATATCTTCCCCACATTTACCAATCACCCTTTCGTATCCTTCAGTTCTGTTCCCAACTCTCGCATTGAAATCGCCCATTAGCACTATTCCATCCTTGCTGTTGACCCTGAGCACGATGTCACTCAATGCTTCATAAAACTTGTCAACTTCATCCTCATCCGCACCCTCACATGATGAATAGACGGACACAATTCTTGTCCTAATTCCTCCCACTGACAAATCTACCCACATCATTCGCTCATTTACGTGCCTAACAGAAACTATGTTGCGTGCATTGGTATTCCTGATAAAGAGCCCTACCCCAGACTCTGCCCTTCCCTTTCTAACACCCGTCAAGTACACTTTATAATCTCCTATCTCTTCCTCATTATCTCCCCTTACCCGGATATCACTTACTCCTAGCACATCCAGATGCATCCTCTTTGCTGACTCAGCCAGTTCTACCTTCTTTCTTCCATAAGCCCCATTAATATTGATAGCTCCCCATCGAATTCCATTTTGTTCGCCAAGTTGTTTCCAAGGAGTCCCTCGCCTGTCAAATTGGAGTGGGACTCCATTACTCCCATAGGTCCGAGGCTTGCTTAAAGTGTTCTGAGCTCGGTAAATTCATGAAGCAGGATGCTGCCCTACTTGCACATAGTCCAAGTGAGGATCTCTCCTCTAACGGGTTATGGACCACCGGTGAATTGTATAGTCCTAGCCGCCTGAGCACAAGGAGGGCCACGACTCAGAATATGTCTGAGATGTCCACTCCCTTTCCATAGCAACTGGTATCCCGACTCTCAGGACCACTTACTAGGCCACTCAGCCGTTGCCCATGGTTCACGAACTAGGACGTGACTACAGTAACCCACAAACATGAACCAGTATACAAAGACGGATAATAAATAAATAAATAAATAAATAAATAAATAAATAAATAAATAAATAAATAAATAAATAAATAACAAAGTTCCTATCTCTTTAGTCACTCCTGTCAACAAGTTCGAACACATCGTCTATCGCCAACAACTGACACCAGCGGTCATACGTCCTTACCTCGAATAAGTTTGTCCTTCGGCTCTCTAGGATTCTTATCTTGTCAGTCTTTCGAATGCATTTTTGTTATACTTATTTATTTATTTATTTGTTTATTTATTTCTTCTGCCACATTCGTCCCTGATTCGTCTGATGACCTTGATGTTTACTTCGCACGCACATACGATGGGACAACAACATCTTAATTGGCGTTAAGATGATTTAAAATGTGATAAGTTTTGTTCAAAAACCCAAACTTCATCTGCTCCAACCTGCTTGTCAGACTGATACCTTGGTCTAACCCTACCGTTCTTAACCACCTACACTTCCCTCAAAAAACCGACTGTACAAGTCCTGGGTCTTTTAAGATGGTGTGTTCCATCATTCTATTGGCCGGTTTCACCAAGCTTTGTCATAATATGCTTGACGGCTGTCAAAAATGACGACCCGTTTCTTTTTGACGCTTCGTCAAAACCTTTTACATTTCATCATCACTAGTGAGCTGGAATAGACGCTCCGTTTATTTTGACACGATCTCGCATTTCAAAACGACGTTATATCGCGATATATCGAGTTTTATCGTACGTTCGGATTGCCATTTCTCGATTAATAGTTGAAGTACTGAGCCGTGGTTGAAAATAGACTTGTTTTGTAATTTAATTTTCTGTTGTAAGAGTGGTCTCAAAAATGGAAGATAATAATAATATTTCGTCAAAGAAGAGAGGATCCAAATTCTCTGAAGACGAGAAGAGTTTGTTCTTGAGTCTTGTTGCCGAAAGGAAAGAGACAATCGAAAACAAGAAAACCGATGGCATAACGTTGCGTGATAAAGAGAAAGCGTGGATAGAACTTGCAAATTGTTTTAATTCTCATGAATTTGTTTGTAAGAGGTCAGTGAAACAACTGAAAATGTTTTATGACAACTTCAAAAGAAGGGCTAAGCAAAAAAGATGCCAGGATAAAGTGAATATGTTTAAAACTGGAGGTGGAGTTGCTGTAACCCCTTCATTAGATCAAACATCATCACAACTCCTAGAAATAATCAGGGACCAAGTAGAGCCTCTTCCCAACAACTTGGATAGCGACTCTGCATACATAGGCCTAACCGCATCCAGTAGCAACACTATTGAACCATGCAATGTACTGGTGACGTTTGAAGAAGAACCTAGTACAGAGATCCTTATTCCTACCAGTGAAGAAACGGTCCCGAATACAATCCATGACCTTCCACCATCAACTAGCGGTAGCAAGATATCGTGGGCATCAAGAAACCGACCTTCTTTTAAGAAGACAAAGAAATCAGAAGCATTGAAAGCTCGTGAAAAAGTTATTGAATTGTCAGAAGCAAGAAGGGATCTCTGCAAGCAAGAATTAGAGATGCTGCAATTAAGGCATAACGAAGAACTAGCCTTAATACACATGAAAAAAGAAACCGAAAAAATTAAGCAAGAAAATGAAAAACTGAGAAGTGCAGTGCTAGAGGCAAAACTTTCCTTTTATTTGAAGAAACAATAGACTAAATTTAATAATAATAATAATAATAATAATAATAATAATAATAATAATAATAATAATAACGTAATAATGATCTACGAATGTATTAACCTATAAACTTAAGTAACATTATTAACCAATGACCTATTAGTAACAAACATACAGTCACATTAAATATTGCCTGTTATATGCTATAGAAAACAATAAAGTGTGTGCTTGTTTTTGTAATATTAGTGATACAGAACTCGTGTGTTTTAAATGTATTCCACTTTTAAAGCAGTGTCTTAACGGAAATGGTTTTCAACGATTCTGTTCCGATTAACAACTGGAGGACCATCTTGATCAGCTAAGCCAGGTAGGCCTACATTAATTTCCTCAAAGACTAAATAATTCCTGTTAAGTCGTCTTTTTTCTTCTAGATAGTGATGGAGTACTTCATCTTCCGGGGGTTCATCTTCCTTTGTTTGCATAGCAATATTATGTAGCACAGCGGTAGCCACTATGACAGACAAAGATGTTGTTACTGTTGTTTTTAAACCCAGTGATAAGGCCGGAAATCTCCTTTTCCATACTCCATATTGTCGTTCAACAGTGTTTCTTGTCTTAATATGGGCTATGTTGTAGTTTTCCTCGCCTTGATTTTGTGGATTTAAGAATGGCGTAAGAAGCCGATATCCATTATCCCCTAGGAGATGTCCGTCTTGGATTCTTCCCGTCTCAAATTTCATTCTTATTTCAGAATTATCAAAAATAAAACTGTCATGAACCGATCCAGGCCATCTAGCAACAATATTCCTTATTAGTAAATTAGCATCACAAATAGTCTGTACATTAATTGAGAAATAGGACTTTCTGTTGCGGAAAACTTCTGCATTATGTCCACCAGGAGACAGTATAGGTATATGTGTGCAGTCGATGGCACCTATTACTCCAGGGAAGTTGCTTATCATATAAAAATCGCGAATAACTGAACGAGCTTCGTCACCTTCAGGAAAATTCACATACAGGGGTCTCAAGGAACCAATTGCTTCGGAAACTTTTCTAATATAGCGACAAATTGTTGATTTAGATACACTATTCACATCTGCTAGTACCAATTGAAAAGAACCAGTAGCATAAAAACGTAGAGTTAAAAGTAGTTGTTGTATCGGTGTTAACGGACGGTTTCTATTAGTAGGATATTCAAGTCTATTTTCAATTTGCTCTAAAAGTTTCAGTACTACTCTCTTGGAAAGTCTGTACCTAGTTACAAAATTGAAGTCATCCATTGAGAAGAAATGATCATTACGGTCAGAAATTGCACGTTCAGGTCCCAGATTTTCCAATAATTCTATATACAGTAATTCAGCATCAAAGTTGTCTCCCACATTCATGATCTTCTAAATAACGTTCTGTGAAAT
Organism: Anabrus simplex; assembly: GCF_040414725.1. NCBI lineage: Eukaryota > Metazoa > Arthropoda > Insecta > Orthoptera > Tettigoniidae > Anabrus > Anabrus simplex. The sequence goes on from NC_090277.1 coordinate 47,610,248, forward strand.
GCTTTAACACTTCCTGTAAAATGTCGGAACGCTTAAAACACTTTAAAAGAGATCTATAATTTCCAACTACTATTGAACACTGCAATGTTTACAACACGGACACACCATTTTAAACGAATCGTCATATTTGAAGGTCGAAAATCGGCGCGTCAAAATTGACGGTGCGTTTGATGATCGTCAAAGTAAACAGACATTGAAGAAACGAAAAAATGGACGATAAACGAATCGTCAAAGTTAAACAGTCGTCAAATTCATAAACGAAGCTTGGTGAAACCGGCCATATATCTTCTTCTGGTCAAATTCCGCCAAATCGATCTCCTCTCACCAATTCAGTATATCTTCATTCATTATGAGATTATCCGTACAATCTTTAGCATTATTCTGTAACACAACATTTCAAAGCCTTCTATTCACTTTCTTTCTCAGCTAGTTATCGTCCATGTTTCACTTCCATACAACGCCACGCTTCATGCGAAAGTCTTCAAAAACATCTTTCTAATTCCTATATCAGTGTTCGAAGTGAACAAATTTCCTTTCTTAAGAAAGGCTTTCCTTGCTTGTGATAGTCTGCATTTTTTGTCCTCCTTACTTTTAACATTGTAACAATTTTCATCTACTTCCTTTAGTACTCCATTTCCTAATTTGATGTATTTTGGGTCACCTGACTTCATTCGACTGCACTGCATTACTTTCACTTTGGAAATATTAATTTTCATCTTTCATCTTCTCCAAGCCTCCTCCCATACCATCGATCGATTTCCGCAGATCTTCTACAGACACAGATAAACTATCATTTATTTATTTATTTATTTATTTATACTTCCTACAATAATAGGCTGACTATATCTGATAAAGTATACCATAACACTTGAATACTGAATGTGTGTTTAACTATGAATAGTTTCCTGGACTTAATCGTTCGCGTATGCAGTATTATAGATACAGTATTTCCTTTCCTTGGACTGAGATTCCTTTTCGAAATTCCTCTTTGATTTCTTTTCCGGCCTTTTCTACATAAAAATTGAAAAGAAGAGGGGAAAAACTGCAGCCATGCCTCACTCCTTTCTTAATTGCTGCTTCATTTTCAAAGCCCTCGATTTTTATCACTGGAGAATGATTTTTGTACAGATTGTAGATAATTCTTCTTTATATAAGTAAATTCTAAAACACATGAAGTTAATAATTAGGAAGTAAGGAATAAAAATAAAGGAAAGCGAATGCTGTGACGTGAAAATGTAAGTAAGGAAGGAGTAAAACAATTTTATCCCGAATAAGAAGGGGATATGATAGCATTCTAGTAGAGCATTTAAAAGCGGAGAATAGATGTGGTAATTGTATTGATCTCCACTACAATTTTCCGACAAATGTCATCGTACCAATTACATTAGAGTGTTATGTACTATAAATATATAAATAAAATGAGCATTAATGCGGTGGTAAATACAGTTCTATTGTTCCATTATTATAAGGAGAAAAGGTCTATTTAATAATTATTTGTTCGAATACATTTGCATTATTTTCAATATTTAGTTTGATACTTTCAAGGCCGGTAATAATATACCTGATAATACACTTGTCGTGTTAGAAAACGAGGTGAATTTCTTTATGTTATCTGCGAAACGTAAAAGAAAAATCACCTTGTTTTCTAACACGGCAAAATTCCTAACTCTTTTTGTCATGTCTGCATTTGCATTAATTTTTTGGTTTGAAATGTATACATATGAAGTACTTGACCTTCGAAGGTGATGTTATTGAGCAGCTAAATCCGAAATCTTATGCTAGATAAAGGAACAAGCTTATCCCCGTGGCGTCACAGCGTACATTCATGAAATATCCAGTTTTGTTTTCATTTCTTGTGACTCTAAAGCTAACATTGGGAGGCGCCAGCGATTTCTATAGCGAGTTCCCCTTTTGTTTACTTTGTTATCATTTGAAATTTATCCTCAAAGAACCAGGGCTTCCATTCTATTTATTCCAGTATGTAGGATCTTTTACTTACACAGGAACATAGTGAATCAGTAAGAAAGCTACACAGAACCAAAATGGAAAACTATGCTTCATTTGAGTGCCAATAAGAAATAATTAGTAATGGAAATTTAAAGCATATCTAGTGTAAAAATACAGTATTTTGTGTAATCACTATTGTTGTTTGTAGAAGCGGACAACTCATCATCCAGTGGCATGCTGTGAACACATTCTTTACCCCAGCTGTAAGAAAGTTTTTAAAATGTAACCAATTGTAGCCCCACTAGACTCTCTAAAGTCAACATTACCATTTTATAAGGCTGCGTTTTTCGTGGAAAGGTCTACCTGAGAAAGTTCTTTCAAGAATATTTTCAACCACAGGTTCGCACATAATTGATATCCACACCATCATGACTTAATCTATAGCAGATTTTAAACAATGTACTCACGATCGAAACCGACTTTCAACCTATTAGGTCGTGTTACGTACATTGAGTACGTGTTGGAGAGATGTTAAGTACAGAACAAAAAATGTCCAACCAGATACCAGTGGGATCCGAATCCACAACCTCCCTATTTCGCGTCGGTTGCTCTACCAATTGACCTATGCTGGCCTAGGCCATATTTGTTCTATTGGAAAGGATCTAAGCTACAGGTCTGCCACAACTGCACTGCAGAGTGCGTTTAATTCGCCCGTTGAGGCCCAAGTCAATGAATATTGAATTTTCACGACTGCATTGTAATCGAAACCGACTTTCAACCTATTAGGTCGTGTTACGTACATTTAGTACGTGTTGAAGAGATGTTAAGTACAGAACAAAAATCGCCAACCAGACACCAGTGGGATCCGAACGCACAACCTCCCCATTTCGCGTCGGTTGCTCTACCATTTCCTGTGATTGGCAGTTCTCCGGTTCATTAACAAGAATCAGTCTTATAAATATTTTCCAAGCCAGATTTGTTTGGCCCACCCTGTACAAAGACTGAAGTCCTCAGATGACATCATAACTAGAGTCCGGATTATTAGGTGCTGATAGGTTAGAATGCAAGCTTACCCTTCACTGTACAGCGGTTATGCTATGAGATTTGCATAGATATTAGGGGTACAGCCTATAGAACTCCTTTAATTTATGCTGCTCTTCCTACATTATGGTACAACAGGTTGCATGACACTTCCTACAAACCAAATTACTTTGCATTCTAACCTATTACCACCTTAAAATCCGAGGTATAATCATAACTAACAGGCTGGACATTTGCGCACAGATCACTTCCGCGGATTTTTCTTTTTTGCAATTTTGACGTTGAAGAGTGTAATCAGGGAAACAGAGGCAGGCGATCATCTGACGTACAGAAGTGTGAACATTAATAGACTCAACACTAATTTTTCGTTATTTCCATTGTCGCGTTACGTATTTACTTTTCGAGCTGCAGTGGAGCTGTTTAACGTGTTTCTTGCTGTCTGTTCAAAGTAAATTATGGAACACAAGTTACATATTCTTTCACTTACGTCAATAGACTCCTCTATCAATATTAAATTCCAGTGGTGAGTATTTTAAATTTCTCTTTTCAGTGTAATTAGATAATGGAATTAGATGAAGTGGTTCTATGATATTTAACTTTACTTGAGCACTCGCATAATTCACTGTGCTTTGTACTATTTATTATCCAAACTCCTGGAAGCTGATGTTGTAGGATATTTAAAAAAATACGAAAAATACAGTATTTGATAAAGTTTAGTAAGTCAGACGAATATTTGATTGAAAGATAGGGAGTTCCATTAACAAATTAGAAGGACAAGAGAGGGCAAAAACTAAAATCAAGGCAACTTAAATTTTTTTGTCTTCTACTTTGCGTCTAATAATTTTCAAACCTCTGTATGAAGAAGTTATGGGAAAGAAAAGGAAAGGAAAAGTACTGCACCATATTCTTACGTTCCAAGTGGTGTATAATTGGCCAAATGATTTAATTAAACAAATATTATTTCACAAGAACCTCATTATCTCGTACAGTATTTCTCTTACGGCGTGGGATTCGAACCAACGCTCTTCTGAATGCAACATATTATTAATTCACCGTTGGTGAATTCGAAAAATGAAACCGGTGTTCAATCAGAAGAAACAATGACTCAAAGAGAGACAACACTGCAGATGAACAAACTGACGGCCTATTTGTTAGTAAAACGTCTTCGTGATCGTGCTGCGCTCAAACGATATACAAATGTAAAACAGAAATAACTCACACATTATTTTACTATTATATTATTATTATATTTGCCTTTATTTGTAGTGGCGAAGTTAGGACTCATGGTCCTCTCTTACACTTAACCACACTTCATTAACATTGAACATCTGAGAGCAATATTCATAATCTTATCTTAAAACTACCATTACAAACTATGAAATAAAATAACATAAACTCTATAAATATTCTTAGTCATGTCTTAAAACTATCGTTACAAATTAAAAGTCGAATGACACAAAATACCATAAGCACAGTAAACGTACATTCATACACACATTCACTCTACCAGATTCATTCAGCCTGGCGGCACACATCGAGGAGATACTCACGGCAAGACAACTTGAAGGAATTTAAGGATTTTATGGCTCTAATGTTGTGGGGGAGAGAATTCCATATTCTAGCTCCATTTGCAACAAAGGAATGGCTAAATGCTGCTGACCTGCTGAGAGGGATAGCAAGTGTACTGCCGGAGCGTGTGTTATGCTGGTGGAAAGAGGATAGGAAATTGAGTTGTGAAGATAAGTAGTATGGGATATTCTCTTTTAATACTCGAAAGATTAATACTGCCACGTGGAGGTATCTATATTGTTCAAATTTTAGAAGGGAAAGTTGTCGATAATAAGGGGTAACATGAACATCATAGCGTAAGGAAAATATAAATCTAATACATGAGTCCATAGCACGTTGTAATCGGTTTAGTTGTTCTCTCGTGGCATCAATTAGTACTACGTCATCGTAGGAAAATATAGGGAGGATAAGAGTATTTATAAGCCTAATTCTCATGTTTAGTGGCAGTATATTTTGATGATATTTTAGTGGATGAAGGGAAGCATACACTTTTCTACAGATATTTGTAATGTGCTCTCCTCTTAAGATTCTCGTTTATAATTACACCAAGATTTCTTACCGAGTTTTTGTACGGAATAATTTTACCAGATAAAGTTAGTGGAGGAATGTTTTTGTTTTTTGCCGCACTGATTTGTTTCGTCTGCCCAACAATAATAGCTTTAGATTTTGATGGATTAAATAAAATACAGTTTTCATGAGCGTGTGCACAGATATTTTTTAAGTCAGAGTTCATACAACCTATTGCTTGATTGATGTCTACAATTTTGGAATGATAATAGATCTGTAGATCGTCAGCATACAAGTGGTATTTACAGTGTCTTAGCCGTGTCGATATATCGTTAATATAGATAACGAAGAGAAGTGGTCCATAGTGCATAAAACAGAGTCGTAATTGTAAGAAAAGTATTCTTATACTTTTTTCTACAATTGAAAAATGGTATTACTATACAACTTATGTTAATAGATTATACAATAGGTACTATATTTGTCTTTTAGTTTTTCCGGATTATCTGGATTTTCGATAATCCGGATCAGTTCCGGTTCCACTTAATCCGGATAAACGAGATTATTGTGTACTAGTGAGTGGAGTGGCCGCGCTTGTTAAAGCGCTGTGACTATGGAGCCAAGTTCTGCATTCTGTAGAAGAGTGAGTTCGAACCGCACCGTCGGCTGTCCTGGGAATGGTTTTCCGTGGTTTCCCATCTTCATTTCCAGGCAAATATCGATATATTTCCTGTTAATAGGTCACAGCCGATTTCTTTCACCTTCTTTCCCAGTTTCATTCATTTCAGTTTCGTTAGCTCCTCAAATGAGATTGGCGTCAGGAAGGGTATTCCGACCGTAAAACTGTACCGCACAAAACATACGAAAGTTGTCCTGATTCTCTTTCAGCTTGGTTGAGATATATCGTCCTGCCACATACTTTTGTAGAAAAATATCATTCGAACGTCCTGTAATTTACTTGTTATTTGAGCCAAGAAAGTTCCCACATCCATAATGATATTCGTTTACATAATTTCGTTCTAAGAACGGGTAAAAATGCTAGTTAAAGGTAAAAGTACGTTGTATAAATAAAAATAATTGCTATTCATGACCCATGTATATGTATCTTCCTCCTCATATAAAAAATTATATAAAAATTTTTATTATCCTTTTTCTAAAAGAGTTGATTAGTGAACAATTACAAGCAAATTTCATAAATATTAATCACAAACAAAAATAAAAAATAATAGTAAATGCAGTTGTATATTTTTGGTCCTAAACTGCGCTATAATCACCAAGCAAATAATAGAATAGTTCATTAACTGTATCAATACATTCTATATTATCCTGTATAATCTTCAAAATTCAATCCTTTAATCAGATTTCACGCCGTTGTGCTATTAATCACTTCTCCTTTTGAATAGTTCCTCTATGGCTATGGAAGCTGTTTTCTATATTGTACTCTCTGCTTCCAATAGGTATATTGCTCTATTTTCTCCCCTTATTCTCCTATTTTACAGTTTCTTTTGTCCTGTAATGCTGACTAGTTAATCCCGTCCGTGTACTGGCGCGTACATTCACCCGTCTCTATATATCTTCCTTTGTCACGTCAGTCTTTTCAGCCAGTGTTCGCTGGTGCCATGAACCCGATGTCTGCGTGTCCGACACAGCTAGTTAGCCGACACAGAGGTGCCCTTGACACTTGCACCAACAAGAAAAAAGGAGAACAGAGAGGGAGGCACGAGGCAACAGGAATATTCCCTTCACAAAGCTTGCTGACAATTCTTTGATAGACGATTACCAGGCCGTTGGGTCAATGATAGACGAATTTCGGAAGAGACACGCTCATTTTACGCAGAATGTAAGCACATTAACATAACTGAAACGCCATCAAATCCCCCTAACACCTTCATATATTATAGATTCTTACGGAATTCCTACCCAGAATTCAAGCATATTAACATAACCGAAGCGCCATCAAACCCATATAACACCTTCACATATTATAGATTCTTGCAGAATTCCTACCCAGAATTCAAGCATATTAACATAACCGAAGCGCCATCAAATGCCTGTAAAACGTTCACATATTATAGATTCTTGCGGAATTCCTACCCAGAATTCAAGCATATTGACATAACCGAAGCGTCATCAAAGCCCTGTGACACGTTTACATATTATAGATCCTTGCGTAATTCCTTCCCAGAATTCAAGCATGTTGACATAACCGAAGCGCCATCAAACCCCTGTAACGCGTTCACATATTATAGATTCTTGCGGAATTCCTACCCAGAATTCAAGCATATTAACATAATCGAAGCGCCATCAAACCCCTGTAACACCTTCACATAATATAGATTCTTGCGTAATTCTTTCCCAGAATTCAAGCACGTTGACATAACAGAAGTGCCATCGAATCCCCGTAAAACGTTCACATATTACAGATTCTTGCGGAATTCCTACCCAGAATTCAAGAATATTAATATAGCAGAAGCGCCACCAAATCTCTGCAACACGTTCGCATGTTCTTGCGTAATTCCTTGGTGTGTGGGCTGGAGAGTGTATCACTGGTCTTTAGTAAGAGGTGACTGAGAGGGGAACCACCAGAGACTGTCATCTTACGAGCGTGGGTTCGTAATCATGGGGCCCCTAGTTGAATCCGACATTACTTCCTCTTACTTGGAGCAGGATCCTCACTTTCATAATTCCTATGTGATCTCGCTAGGTCAACTCTTGTCCTCTTCCAACTCCGAAAGCTTTAAGTTGAGGAACCGTAGGAAGTTTTTAATTTTCAAGCAATTCGTAGGTCATCTGTTCATGCTATCAACAGGAATGTGAGACTGGTAGTGGGATATTTAAAAGATGAAAAGAAGTATTTCCGTCACTCCTTGTTATAAAGTTATAGAATGTCAAATATCTAAAAAAATCACCTGTTATTCACCCAATACACAGGGTTTACAAAAGAATGGTGAAAAAATAAAGCTGACAGACAAGGTGTACAATGATGTTCAATGACAGACGACCTGCAAATGTTTGTTGTGTAATTTACATACGCGCCGTCGAAAGCACTTTGGTTTGTCATATAATTGAAATGGACATTACAAGTGATAGAAATGCCTTACCAAATTACTTCTCAATCGTTCCAGTAGTTTGCGAGCCTATCCTGAACGAACGAACGAACATCTCATTTTTATTAATAGTATAGATATGTGGATGATAATGTTTGTTGTTTAAAGGGGCCTAACAGCTAGGTCATCCACCTCTAATGGCTCGAGGTGCAACGAAATGAAACTTAAAACTTCAAAATGTAACCACTGAACAGAATATAAAACGAATGATGATGAAAAGAAATGATGATGAAACAAAAATAATCAGAGGACAAAATTCACAATGCCTTAATTACTGGGATGATGCTTATTAAGTAAAGGGGTTCAAAATACAGGCCACCAGCCCCTCACAATGGTACTAATCACTAGTAAACCAGAACCATGATGTTTCTCCTACAGTGGTACCAACCACAGGTAACGTAGACTCATGGTGTTTCTCGCATGGTGGTACTAAGGTAAGGGTTATTCTGCCCGAAGGCAGGTCCGAACCTCCGCAGAGGTGTTCCTGAGCCGGAGTTTACGTGCGGTAGGGTGGCCAGTTCCTTTCCGCTCCTCCATTCCCTTACCCCCACCAACAGCGCGTGGCAATCCATCCAACTCCTGACCACGCCCAATGTTGCTTAATTTCGGTGATCTCACGGGATCCGGTGTTTCAACACGGCTACGGCCGTTGGCTATGATGGTACTAATCACAAGTAATATAGACCCATGGTGTTCCGCACCTAGTGGGAATAATCACGGGCGCCTATATACCCGTGGTGTTTCTCACTTAAGGCCTGTACTACGACAACTATATAAAAGTGAGGTTTAAACTTATGGGGCAGTTTGCACATTTATCTACAAGTTCAGTTGAAAACGCGTACTTTCGTTTATGTGCGATCTGGGAGAATATTCTCGAGTTTAGCTATGCCGAAGTTGAAGAGGCAGTTAACGCTCTTATCGGGGACGCTACTGTAAGAATCAGGATGGCTACACATCAAGACGAATCTACATCTGCACGATGCTATACAAAAAATAAGTTTTTATTATGTAATCTATGTATATATTTATAAAACTAGCTGTTGTACGCGTGCTTCGCTACGGAATTCTACACTGTATACAGAATTGTAGGTTAGATAGTATACACGTTGCGAGTAAATTTGTATTAAGTTGCATAGCTCTTAACGTTACCCCAGAAACGTGACGGGGAAGTCACCATACGTTTTTTCGCATATGAAGTCTGGGTTAGGGAATTTTCAATGTAATGGCAGGCAGGCCCTCTTCCCTACCATGTCACAATCAATTTGGTGATTTTTCATTATGATGGTAAGCTCACTTGCCTACGGGAGTCAGAATCAAGTTGGGCAGTTTTTATTCTAATGGCAGACACTCACTCTCCACCTGCCTTTTATTACATCCTCAGAAAGACTGCCTTTGTGGTTTTCCCAATTGAAGACAACATAGGTCATTACAGTGACGTCGTCAGTAGGAATGTCCTGATTAAAAACACTTTTAACGAATAGTACTACGCTGTCGATCTAATAGTCCAAAGTTACCGAGCTGGAATGACCAGGCCGCAGATAGCCATGAACACTCCTTTGCCATTATTCCTGTAAGTGTGCACACTGCTCATTCCAATCAGAGCCTCAGAGTAGGAATCGAATAGTTGGAATACTATGATGTATCAGTAATATTAAAGAAAATTTATGAACCAGAGGAATGGTATGCTAACGAAGAGAGTTATATAACTCCCCAGCAACCTCCCGCCAATATTCAGGCCAGGCCAGCCTTCCTGGTTAGCAAGTGAGAGGTTTTATCAGGGGTTATAATCCATTATGCGCGATTTTTGAGGTACGAAAAAGAAATTGATAGCTCATTGATCGAAGTAGTAAGATTTCGTCTTGTTTAACAGAGTGTCAAATGCCCTACTGAAATCGAGGAGAGTGAGTATTGTCACCAGTTTTTGGTCCATTGCATGTCATATGTCCTCAGTCACTTTGAGCAAGGCAGTTGTTGTGCTGTGTCACTTCTTGAAGCCATATTGCAATGGGTCGAGAAGAGAATGGTTGTTTAAGTATTCCAACAACTACTCATGACCCAGAAGCTCGAGTGCTTTGGCAATTTCAGGTAAAACATAAATTAATCTGTAGTCGGATGGTGGGGAGCGGTCGGGTTTCTTAGGCACTGGGGTAACAATATCTAGTTTCCATAGTGAAGGAAAAGTTCCTTTTTTAAGGCAGTAGCTAAAAATGTGGGCAATAATTTGTAAAACAGCACCAATCATTTTGTGTAAGAAAGTTATAGGTATATCATCCACTCCTCTGACTCTAGATTTCATAGAATATAATACTTTTTAACTTTATTAGTAATAACGGGGTGGAATGTAAAATGTTGTAGGTCAGGCAATGGCTACTGAGTTTGGGGAATTTAGTACATTAGGTGGTGTTCTTTCTTTAGTAAAGTATTCATTTAACTTATCGAGTGGTATTTTCGGCACACGGAGTTGTTGCTAAGGATTTCCTATGCCTAAGGAACGAAGCATATTCAAAGCACTGCTAGAATTCGTATTTGCAGCCATGTTTCGCAAATACGTAAATTTACGGTTTCTAACGAGCTGTTTAATTCGACTTATAAGGACCCGATAAGTTTTGAGGTTACTTTGGTCACGAGTTTGTTTAAAGCGTCGTTAAAGTACATCGCGGTGAGCCATCAAGTTTTTAATGTCATTATTTAGCCAAGGGAAAGATGGGCAGGTAACTTTTATCTGTCGTTTAGGGGCGTGTTTATCGTACAGAGTGATTACAAAACTTGTCTACTTTCGCGTCTATATCATACAGAAAGTATGTCATTGCAGGGTAGATTGTAAGCGTCATGTCTTAACTCAGATCAAAAATTAGATGTATGGCTTTTCAGGCGTTTGCTCTATTAACCAGCATTTCGTCTTAGGTCTGACACTAGACTCGACAGAGTGGGATGTGTCAGACCCTACCCACTGATGCTGGGGTGTATGCAGGTGAACTTATCAGAAGCCTCTTATGTGGCACAGTCTGATAACTGCATACGGGAGATGAAACTCCACAATGGAATTAATGCCCGCCTAGCAATTCCAAATGGTAATTCTAAATTCCCATGGAGGGAATTAGATATTTTTCCTAAGACGAAATGCTGGTTAATAGGGCAAACGCCTGAAAAGCCATACATCTAATTTTTGATCTGATTTCGATATGCTCTTTTGGTGGAAAAATATCTAATTCCCTCCATGGGAATTTAGAATTACCATGTCTTAACTCGTCCACATCAATGCCTTTTGCGTTTCTGGAAATAACGTACTTAGGTTTATATTTTGGCATTCGGAAGAAGTAGGAAATGTAGGTAAGGTCACGAATGGAGATGGCTGGGACTGAAATCTGGCCGTGAGTTATAACTTTGTCTGGGTTATTTGTCACAATGGGGCCAATGAGCGTATGTTGCATAGTTATCTGTGTAAGTGCGATTAGTAGCCTCTAGACGGAGGATGGTCATATCACAGGAAGAAAACATGTCATTAAATTGTATGTTTTATAAGTAGGTTGGTGTTAAGGTCTCCTATGGCAATGATATGCTTGTAAATAGGCATCAGGTCAAGTAAACGAAATTCGAATTCGGTCATAATTCAGTCATATTTGTTATTTTTGGCGGCTTGTATACAATAACTATGAGGAGCTTCTGTTGGTTAATAATGACTTCTGAAAACGTGAATTCTGGCCCTAGCTGTGCATTGTTAGATGATACACATATCACTCGGTTTTAAAGTCGTTTCTGCAGTACATGGCCACCCCACCTTCTCTTCTGCCATCGGATCTATCGTGCCGTAAGAGGGAATACCGATCAAGTTGTACCATACCGGAGGGTATGTTCGGTGTAAGACAGCTTTCGATAATACCAAGAACAGGCTTGAATTTCATCGAAGTGCGCTACCAAGGAAAGTGCGTTGACATGGCAGCAATGTAAACAGTTTGTAGAGGGAGATAATGCCTGCTTGAGGAGAACGCCTGTGGTAAGAGGTGACGGGATGACAAGGGGTATGTTGCCAAGGTCAGTGTCAGGTACAGAGCTGTAAATAAACTGAATAAGAGAATGTAATCGAAATCGTATAACAGAAATAGCATGCAACTTACCTCGACATCCTGATAAATGCTTACACCGACTACCACACTTATGATTAAAAACAAATATACTATCGAGCTATGTTGTTTTACTTCGATTGTCACTGTTATTCCCTGATATTTTCATGTTGTCCAGTTCTGCGACAGTGGTGATGGATTTTTCGTCCCATTAGGAATATGGACCACGATGCGTCCGTCTTGGGTCCTGACGCAGGATGGCTCGAAGTGATCCCTCGCCAGGTTTAGTGTAGTGTTACGAGATTTGGTGAGGGACTCCTTCAGGAGCTGCTTCGCCTTCCACACGCGGTCACGTTCGTGGTAGCGGGTATAGGGCGCCTGCCAGTAGTTACCACTTCAGCTGCTGAGCGCTCGAGCCACAGTTGTACAAGTTCACTTAGCACACACTTGCAGGACAAATATGCTACCAGTTAGGCGGCTTCTGCAAGATACAGACGGGCCGATGACCTTCGATGTTAGGCCCCTTAAAACAACAAGCATCATCATCAAGATACAGACAGAGCACTCCTACGTGTACGTTACAGTAGACGCAAATCCCATAGCAGGACTCGTCCAGCTAGAGTATAGTTCAAATATCATTTAGTATCTTTGAGTTCTAACCTATTATAGCCTAAATATCCGGGCTCTAATAAGGATTAGTAAACTTTACTCTTGAACTCCACTAAACCTATTATTAGCTTCCTGAGTCCATTCTCGAAATTACCTATTTGGTGGACTAAATACGACATAGACATAATTTGTTACTTATTTTTACTATTGGTCCAGGTCTAGCCAATTCATTGAACAAAGATATTCAGCGTTCATTGGTGTTAGCCTTGGACCTGAACAGGTAACAAAGGACGACACATTCAAGCGCAACGGCACTCAAGAAAGTCGCATGTGCAGCGAAATATTCGTGGCTATGTCCATACGTTTTTATTTCAATAATCACTTTTACTGGTTTTCCTGCTCGCATTTTAATGTCACATTAACATATAGAAAGATTTTGGCGACGTAAGGGAGAGAAATGGATATGATTAGAAAGCTAGTAGCCTCGGTCTTCAGGTGCAACCCCAGCATCTGCTTGGCGTGAAAATGGGGAACCGCGGAAGAACATTTCCAGGCCTGCTGACGGTGAGATTGGAACCAACCATCTCCCGAATGCAAGCTCGCAACGAAGCTGTCCTAATCACACAGAAAACTCACTCGGTATAATACGTAATGATTACGAAATATTTATCTCGACCCATCCCGAACCCATCATCATCGCCCGAATTTTTAGGCAATAAAAAGTTAGAATGCAAACTTCTGAAGCGAGTAACAAGTATACTATAACTGCACGACGGTGATGCTGTAATGTTTGCAGAAACATTAGGGGTAAAGCCCATCGGAATCCCTAGAATTTATGTTTCTGTCGCTACATAACGGAAGAACTGGCTAGGCGGCGATTAACAAGTACACTATAACTGCACGACAGTTATGCTATGAGGTTTGCATGAACATTAGGGGTACAGCCCATTAGAACCCCTAGAATTTATGTTAATCTCGCTATATATCGGAAGAACAGGATAGGCGGCGATTAAGAAGTATACTCTAACTTCACGACGATGATGCTATGAGATTTGCATAAATATTAGGCTTACAGCCCTTTAGAACCCCTAGAATTAATGTTAATACCGCTATATAACGGAAGAACGGGCTGGGCGATATTTCCTTCTTACCAAATTAGTTTTCATCCTAACTTATTACTGTCTAAAAATCCAGAGTCTACACGTGATGCCTTAGTCAAGACAGAAATAAGCATACATTTCCAATACTATTCTCCTTTCAGGTAACAAAAACGGCAATCGAATTCACGGGGATTCAATATCTAATTGTTGGGCTACAATGGTATTGTTGTTAGGTTTCTAAGTAACCGAAAGCATACATCGTTGAGTGGCAGAGGACAAAAGTTCACTAGAACGTTCGATTAGTGCCAATAAGAAACATCATAAGTTTCTCTGTAACACCGTTCATGTAGGAGATACAGATGTTAACATTGTCGTGTGGTTCTATTGCCTGTGTTATCAACATTTCTACGTGATAGATCTTGTCCAGAATCAAGATGATGATGATGATGATGATTGTTGCTTAAGAGGGTCTAACACCTACCACTTTGGCCCCTGATGTCCAGAAACACGAAGAAGAGGGAGAACCTGATGCGTCATATTACGTGAGTTGGTAACGTTCTTGTCTTCGCAGTAATTATTTAAAAATTTCGCTTTCCACTTGTCCTTGTGTAATATAGTTTAGAACGATAGGGGACATTGCTCGGCAACCACAGGTACTCAGTTGAGTCTGACATTGCTTCCACTTACATTTTAGAGCCTCCTCCCGCCAGTCTCCTCTTTCCTATCCGACCCACTCTTGATCAGCAACGGTAGTACTTTGACGAGATATAGGGAATCTTTTATATCCACACACATCGCGGTATTTCCCTCCAGAGACAATTTCATTCATGAAAGGTTTGGTCTTAATCGGATTTTTCCTCTAATTAGTGTTAAGACACTTGTACTTCTTCTTAAAGGAATAATATCACCAATACACAGTCAAGCCCTATCGCTGATATCAAAGTCTCCACGGAGACACAACACCTAATTTTCTACTTCACAGTAATGCAAACACTCCATGTATCGCCATACCGAACGATGAACTTACTACGGGGTCACGAAGGTGGCTACGATCACAAAGCACCTATGTTGACACGCCGCTATTTCTCCCTCCACCTCCTCCGCCCAATGGTGAAGAGAGATTCAAGTATCTACAAGTAGAGTACGTATCAGATAGCTCAGTTCATACACATTTCCAAGTGTATGTCGCCAGAGGTGCCTAGGAGTAGTAGGGCAGTAAGGTGCTTTTTTGACAGCTGTCATCTTTAGCCACGTGGGCATGGTAGCTAACCTAATCAAATGGTTATGATTTATTGATTTCAGGGGCGTAGGGGAGACCTTAAAGAGGTAGTCCTCTTTCCCCTATCTCAGCTTACCAAAAATAAGGGACGGGTGAGTGGGAGATGTGCTTTCTCCCTCTCGTTGGAGGTCCACCGCCATAGCGATGTGTCCTCTACAAAAAATATTGCCGCCTCTTACGAGGCAAGCAAGAGAAACTTTGACTTGCACAAGTATTTATACCTACGTTGAGCGGGTGGTGGAATGCATAGATCAGCATGTAGTGCGCGCGCACATGCGATGTTTACACACTCCGGTGGAAGAAGTTTAGTACGTTAGTCGATGTGTATACATATCGACAGGCGATAGATGCACACTCCGGCGGAAGAGTTTAGTACGATAGTCGATGCATGCATAATTGATAGGCGAAGTGTACACGCTCTAGCGGTAGAAAATTAAAAAAACTTACTGCTGCTATGTTGGCGAGATTTTTAAACATGGCTATTCTTAGTGCTGCTATCTTGACTGAACCTAACCTTGTTGCAGCAACTCTATGCTGCAATGTAACAAGAATAGAATCGAACACTATAGTCGATGGCGTTACGTACAACAGGTGTTGAAATTAATGATTGTCTGATACTAACATTGTTGATTAAAACAGTAGAGTTATTTTTATGGCCTACTGTAATGTTAACAAGACTAGAAATCGAACACTGTAGTACTGCCGACACGTACAACAGATATCTTGTGTTCAGAACATTAAATAACTGATTGAAACATGTTTACTGCAGATAAAACGATTACTACTTAGCAGGGGATACCTTTGTCCTGAGAAGCTGGATTTTGTAGGATTCGAATACACATATATTTCACCTACTGCAATGGTAACAAGACTAGAATCGAACACTATAGTCGATGCCGACACGTACAACAGGTGTTCAGAACACTGATTGTAAATTAAAACACTAGAGTTATTTACGGCCTATTGTAATGTTAACAAGACTAGAAATCGAATACCATAGTAGATACCGACACGTACAACAGATATTTTTGTGTTGAAAACGCTAAATCACCGATTGAAACATGTTTACTTTAGATAAAATAATTACTACTTAGCAGGGGATTAGCACACACTAGAATTGAATGTGAAAAGAAACCACAAACAATAATTAGTAGTATTAAAAATATCGTAATTATCAACATCGTATTCGGCATTAAAACAATAATCTCAACTACTACATAGCTTTGTTGGAGGGTTGTTTGAATCGAACCTCGACCCAGGTAATTGGATTCGAACACTGATGACAAACGCACTTCTGTTATGTTATATACACGAAACACTGTTCATTGTAAAACCGAACACATGCAAAAATATAGAATTAATTGAATGACAAGCGAATGCTGCGACTTTGCCCTTACATTTTTTTACTACAGGTAAAAACACACACGAGTTTTTAATTCTCTACATACTTTTTTAATTACATATAAAGAAGGGGGGAAAGATCATGTATTAAAATATTTTTTAAATACCTATGTAGATGTGCTCTCTATCAAGTCATAGAAAGAAATGGTCGACACCTGTATGTGTGTCTGACTGCTTGTTCTAAGTAAGACGTCAGCATAGTATGTGACCTTGCGAGGATGCAAGCGGCAGCGCACTGCTGGATACTGCGGTTAAAATCCTGGTTACTCTATGTCGGCCTAATAAATTATTCAACTACCACGACCCTCGGGAACTAGACTGAGGTTACGACTCTGTAGTTGCAAACGTACGTTCTTATGTTAAAACTGATCAAGTTTAGTCGCCTCTTACGATAGGAATCATTAACATTACAGTTTAAGCTGTCCATCTTACGATCTAGAGGCCAACACGTATCGACATGTGCGACGCAGTTCGCTCCCGCAACCCCGCAGATGTATAGAAAAAAAGCGGTGGAGTCATTATTATTATTATTATTATTATTATTATTATTGGCCGAGGATTTTAATCTTGTGTGATTAAGTCTTCTGGCCCAAGGAGTGGGTGTTCATGTTTGTTCTGACATTTTACTCTTTATATTTAGACAATACACTATACTACCATTCAATACAGAATATGCAGTGGTGATTACATCCCTGAATGTAGGGTTGCCGACAGGAAGGCCATCTGCTCGTAAAATAGGGCTCAATCTACATGTGCGACGCGGTGCTGCCATACTTTTATTCGTTTAGACTGAACTAGAGGGCTGCTTTACGGGGCTCACGACATATAACTTATGACCTAAGGCATTACAACGGTTTTAAACACGGAACGTAGAATACAGGGCATGTTAATTTTTCTTTTTATTCTTCTGCTCCTTCTTAAGATTTGTTTTCAATATGTTTAGATCAACACGACGAAAACACTTAGTTTCAAAGCCGGAAACGTATTTATACACGGTTAAATTCATGACATGCTCAGTCCGGTGGTATTTGAAGGTGCTCAAATACGACAGCCTCGTGTCGGTAGATTTACTGGCACGTAAAAGAACTCCTGCAGGACTAAATTCCGGCACCTCGGCGTCTCCGAAGACCGTAAAAGTAGTTAGTGGGACGTAAAGCAAATAACATTATATTAATTCATGACGTAGCCGAAATTTGAACCTTACGCCCTTGTTTATGTAGTTGAAGAGAAGTTTATTACGACGAAAACACCTAGTTCTCAAGCCAGAAAACTTAATTTATACGCAGTTAAAATGACGACCCGCCGGGGGGATCGAACCTAACGCTTTGTAAACTTAAGGTTAGTATGCTAATGATACAACCGAGGAGCCTTGTATCTAATAAAATCCATGACCCAGCCTGGAATTACATCCGTCCCCGACAATTCAAACTATTAAGTGAACTACGAGTACTAGAGTTTATTAACAGCGTGTCTCTTATTACTCTTAGAAAATTAGCATTTAATCTCCACTGATAAAATGTTAGTCTCTTCTATCTTTAAAGTTGCAACGATATGTAACCTCTATGGGTTAACACTTGGTTTCTTTCGAGCTTAACTTTTAAATTATATATATATGACCTGTAGCGTACCAGTCTCTTACCTGGAGGCCCCGGGTTCGATTCCCTGCTAGGTCAAGGATTTTTTTCCTAGACTTGAGGGCTGATTCGAGGTCTGCTCAGCGTATGTGATTAGAATTGAGGAGCTATCTGACGGTGAGATAGCGGCCCCGGTCGAGAAAGCGAAGAATACCCGCCGAGAGGATTCGTCGTGCTGACTACATGACATCTCGTAACCTGCAGGCCTTCGTACTGAGCAGCGGCCGCTTGGTAGACCAAGGCCCTTCAAAGGCTGTAGTGCTATGGGGTTTGTTTATGTATAACCTTTTTCTCTTACGTCTAATCTCTATTGATAAATTGTCGTTCTCTTCTAACTTTAAACTGGTTATCTATCTAACCTTTATTAATCGAATTTTCGTTTATCACATTTATCACTTTCCCCCAATAGAGATTAATTTGCTATACCTTGCAGATAACAATCGATAAGGGTGTTGCTACTGTCAAAAATGTACCAACCTCAGCTGACTCGTTAACTCATGCTCTTCAGTTAAATGTTCTTCTGTCGAGTCGCAAGGTTAAAAACTTGAAGAAACGAAAATTCGATTAATAAAGGTCATATAAGTAACCGGTTTAAAGTTAGAAGAGAACGACAATTTATCAATAGAGATTAGACGTAAGAGTTAAAGGTTATATATAAACAAACCCCATAGCACTACAGCACTTGAAGGGCCTTGGTTTACCAAGCGGTCGCTGCTCAACACGACAAATATTCTGGGCGGTTATTCTTCGCTTTCTAGACCAGGGGCCACTATATCACCGTCAGATTGCTCCTCAATTCTAATCACGTACGCTGAGTAGACCACGAACCAGCCCTCAATTCAAGGTAAAAATCCCTGACCTAGCCGGGAATCGAACCTGGGGCCTCCGGGTAAGAGGTAGGCACGCTACAGCTTTTATATATATAGTTTCAAGGTTAAGCTCGAAAGAAACCAAGTGTTAACCCATGGAGGTTACATATCGTTGCAACTTTAAAGACAGAAGAGACTAACATTTTATTAGTAGAGATTAAATGCTAATTTTCTAAGAGTAATAACAGACACGCTGTTAATAAACCCTAGTACTCGTAGTTCACTTAATAGTTTGAATTGTCGGGGGCGGATGTAATTCCAGGCTGGGTCATGGATTTTATTAGATACAAGGCTCCTCGGCTGTATCATTAGCATATTAACCTTAAGTTTACAAAGCGTTAGGTTCGATCTCCCCAGCGGGTCGTCATTTTAACTGCGTATAAATTAAGTTTTCTGGCTTGAGAACTAAGTGTTTTCGTCGTAATAAACTTCTCTTCAACTACATAAACAAGAGCGTAAGGTTCAAATTTCGGCTACGTCATGAATTTAAGAGTGTATAATTACGTTTCCGGCTGGGAAACAAAGTGTTTTCGTCGTGTTGTTCTAAATATATTGAAAAAAATGTTAAGAAGGTGGAGAAGAAGAAAAAGAAGAAATAACATGCCCTGTATTCTACGTTCCGTGTTTAAAACCTTTGTAATGCCTCAGGTCATAAGTTACATGTTGTGAGCCCCGTAAAGCAGCCCCCTAGTTCAGTCTAAACGAATAAAGTATGGCAGCACCGCGTCGCACATGTAGATTGAGCCCTATTTTACGAGCAGATGCCCTTCCTGTCGGCAACCCCACATTCAGGGATATAATCACCACTGAATATTCTTTATTGAATGTTAGTATAGTGTATTGTCTAAATATAAACAGTAATGTGTTGGAACAAAGATGAACACCCACTCCTCGGGCCAGAAAACGTAATCACACAAGATTAAAATACTCAGCCAATAATAATAATCATAATGAAAATGTTTCCACCGCTTTTTTTCTATACATCTGCGGGGTTGCGGGAGCGAACTGAGTCGCACATGTCGATACGTGTTGGCCTCTAGATCGTAAGATGGACAGCTTAAACTGTAATGTTAATGATTCCTATCGTAAGGGGCGACTAAACTTGATCAGTTTTAACATAAGAACGTAAGTTGACAACTACAGAGTCTTAACCTCAGTCTAGTTCCCTAGGGTCGTGGTAGTTGAATAAGTAACCAGGATTTTAACCGCAGTATCCAGCAGCGCGCTGCCGCTTTCATCCTCACAAGGTCGCATACTATGCTGACAAGTTACTTCCCGGCAAACAGTCAGACACACATACAGGTGTCGACCATTTCTTTCTATGACTTGGAGGAGAGCACATCTACATAAATTAAACATATTTTAATACATGATTTCCTCCCCTTCTTTATATGTAAGTATCTCAAGTAATTAAAAAAGTGCGTAGAGAATTAAAAACTCGTGTGTGTTTTTTACGCGTAGTAAAAAATGTAAGGGCAAAGTCGCAGCATTCGCTTGTCATTCAATTAATTTTATATTTTTGCATGTGTTCGGTTTTTACAATAAACAGTGTTTCGTGTATATAACATAAGAGAAGTGCGTTTGTCATCAGTGTTCGAATCCAATTACCTGGGTCGAGGTTCGATTCAAACACCCCTCCAACAAAGCCATGTAGTAGTTGAGATTATTGTTTTAATGCCGAATACGACGTTAATTACGATACCTTTAATACTAGTAATTATTGTTTGTGGTTTCTTTTTACATTCAATTCTGGTGTGTGCTAATCCCCTGCTAAGTAGTAATTACTTTATCTAAAGTAAACATGTTTCAATCGGTTATTTAGTGTTCTCAACACAAAACATCTGTTGTACGTGTCGGCATCTACTATAGTGTTCGACTTCTAGTCTTGTTAACATTACAATAGGCCATAAATAACTCTAGTGTTTTAATTTACAATCAGTGTTCTGAACACCTGTTGTAGGTAACAGCATAGTGTTCGACTTCTAGTCTTGTTAACATTACAATAGGCCATAAATAACTCTAGTGTTTTAATTTACAATCAGTGTTCTGAACACCTGTTGTAGGTAACGGCATCGACTATAGTGTTCGATTCTAGTCTTGTTACCATTGTATATATGTGTATTCGAATCCTACAAAGTCCAGCTTCTCAGGACAAAGGTATCCCCTGCTAAGTAGTAATCGTTTTATCTGCAGTAAACATGTTTCAATCAGTTATTTAGTGTTCTGAACACAAGATATCTGTTGTACGTGTCGGCACTACTACAGTGTTCGATTTCTAGTCTTATTAACATTACAGTAGGACATAAAAATAACTCTACTGTTTTAATCTACAATGTTACATTCAGACAATCATTAATTTCAACACCTGTTGTACGTAACGCCATCGACTATAGTGTTCGATTCTATTCTTGTTATATTGCAGCATACAGTAGCAGCAATAAGGTTAGGTTCTGTCAAGATAGCAGCACTAAGAATAGCCATGTTTTGAAACATTGCCAACATAGCAGCAGTCATTTTTTATTTTCTACCGCTAGAGCGTTTACACATCGCCTATCGATTATGCATGCATTGACTGTCATACTAAAATTTTCCGCCAGAGTGTGCATCGATCACCTGTCGTTATGTATACACATGGACTACCGTACTAAACTTCTTCCATCAGAGTGTGGCAACATCGTATGTGCGCGCGCACCTCTCATTATCCACTGCTTATCGATCTGCTATAATGCGCGCGCACTGCATGCTGATCTATGCATTCCCCCACCCGCTCAACGTCTGTATAAATACAGGTGCAAGTCAAAGTTTCCCTCAATTGCCTCGTAAAAGGCGGCCGTGCTCTGGCCAGGGCAATATATTTTTGTAGAGGAGACATCCCTATGGCGGTGGACCTCTAGGGAGGGAGAGAGAGAGCACATCTCTCATTCACCCGTCCCTTATTTTTAGTAAGGGAAGATAGGGGAAGAGGACTACCTCTCTAACAACCCCCCCCCGTACTCCCCCGAAGTCAATAAAGCATAATCACTTACTTGGGTTAGCCTACCATGCCCACGTGGTTAAAGACGACAGCTGTAATAAAAGCACGTGGAATTTCTAATTGCCCGCCACGACATGCATAAGGTGGCAACCATGAAGTTTCAGCCCCTGTCAAGATGCCAGCGCTGAAGTTAGCGATGCGCCCACGTGCATAAGTTGGCAGCCATGTAGTTTTAGCCCCGTCAGGTTGCCAGGACGATGATCTCTTGTTTAAAGATGGTAGCTGTCAGCTTGACAGCTGTGAAAAAACACGTGGCCAAGTATGTGGCTTTGTTTACAAACAGGAGGACGTGGTCGTGACGTCACGGGGTCAATGACCTCGGGTGCTGACGCAGCAGAACATGTGCTGACTCTGCGTATTCAGTAGTAGTACTGCTACGCTCCTACAGCACCTAGGGTTGGCTAACACATCAGCTATTCTCCTCCCGTTCCTCCACCGAATGGTGAAGGTCGCAAGACTTAGAACGACCCGGCCCTCCACTTTTACCCTTAACCACCTTGTGCGTCGCTGGGCATTTGAGGCCCTTCTTCCACCATTATTATCCCATATTTTTTCACCAGTCCAGGTTCTTTATTCTTCTTGTACTCCTCTTTATTGAAACGATCCGTCTTGCTGTATGCCTGAACATCATCTCCATAATCTTTTTTGGTTTTCTCTATTCTTCCATCATCGTTACATCTTCAAATCTATTCTCCCAATTAGTTTTTCTATTCCGACTTCCTTTTACACCCATTTTTGTCCAACGTGTACAGCAGCATTTTTAATTTCCACACTAATTTCATCCATCACTGGTGCCTTCTCAATTATCATTTTTCTGACTCATATCGCCATCTTTAATATTGCTATATCATCTTCTATTGTTGATCATACCACTGTATTACCACCGTCACCTCTGCAAAATTTATCATGTTTAGCAGCTTATCAAATACTCCTTCCATCTTCTATTTACTCCTTCTGGACGTTTTGTCGACTCTCCACATTCCTCTTTCATCAGATTGCTATAAACACTTTCTTTTCTAGTACTACGTACAATTGTCTGCAACATTATTTTACTGCCATCTCCGTCCGTTTCCATCTTCTGCGTAAATCTTTCCCACCTTTCTTTCTCCTACTAATTTACATATAATTTTATTATGCTGCGGTGGTCAAATGGCTTGATACGACTAGACCACATCAGAAACGATGATGTGCGGAAGAAATTTAAGATTGCTTCAATAATAGAGGAAATGTGTGGATCATGCCAGCGATGGCATGGACATGTACTCCGCAGCAGTGAACCTGGCTTGCGAAGACTGCCCTTCAACTGAACGTGAAGGGTCGTCGACCTCAAACACGGTGTCTGGACCGGCACAACAAAGTCACCCCTGGGGCGCTATGGATCGACTGAAGTGGAGGAAACATTGCAAGAAAGCACACCACTCGTGTGGGAAAGTAGAAAAGATGATGATCATCAAGATACTTCCTTTCGCTTTCTTCGTTTATCATCTATATTTCATTCTGGTCATGTTTTCTTCATTCCTTTCAGCGATTTTCTCGCCTTCTCATTCCACCATGCTGCCTCCTTTTGTTTTCAATCTCATCCATGTTCTACCAGCGGCGTCCTCTTCCCCACTTACAAATACCATTTCAATTTACAACATTCATCTTCCACATTTATACTTACGAAACTGCAAATTGTTTCTTGCCTCTTCGGATTCCTCTCTACGTTTTTAATTTACTATCCCTTATTTCCTTTAATTTTTCCATTACCTCTGTAGAAGTAAGTTTAAGAAACAGCTCGCTCTCATTGTACACACTGTACCACTTATTTGTTTCCATACACAACATTATTAATTATAATTTTCAATTGTATATTCAACTTTTACTACGTTGATGTGGAGACGTGCTATTTCATCCCCCTCTTTCTCCGCCCAACGGTGACGAGAGTGTCAAGAACTCGTCTAAATCAGGTACAGTACTAAAGAAATAGCTTGGTCTCACTGCACTTTCGGAAAGGAATTTCCGGCAAAGTTTGTGTGTACTGGAGATTCCGTCAGGGAGAGGATGACATTGAACAAGGTAAGAGTTAATGTCGGTGACTCAGAGTATTTACGTCGTAACCTCTATCTCGATACAACGACTTTAAAGTAATCTTTTTCCAAAAGATGTTAAAGTACCAAAAGTATGTCTCCCATAGGCCCCTTCCTCGGCCCAATGGTGAAGAAAGAAGAGAGAAGACGAAGAGGGTTAATATAGGTAAGAAATAGCACAGTCTGACCTCACAGCCGATAGTGCTGGTTCATTCTAGGTTATGCGCAAATGGAACACTGTGTTTGTATTACGTATTATCCACTCTTCCTGAGATTTTGTGTTTAATATCAGCAAGTCTTCAATTCTAATTGTCCTCTGCGAGTTCACATCACCGTCGAAGTTCTCCTCTTTCTACTTGTTATTTTCGAAATGAGTCAATCATTCAATAAGGGAAATTGTTCCTTAAGATTAGATTCCATCAATATTTTCATTCCCAGCATCTGTTTCGTACATCCTATCATCTCTCAGGGAATGACTCTTACTTGTGTCATACTCTGTCAGTTCCCAGCCATGAATGTTTATTTCCTTTTTGTGAACATAAGTCTACAGCATTTGAGCCCTAGATCGTTTTTGGTCTGGTTTATTGGTGCGGACTAATGTGTCATTAATGTCTTGTGTTTGAGTGAATATTACAGGACCTGAAATGAAACACGTTCCAGCACGCAGCCTTATTCTCTCAAGATACTGTGTTTGCGTCAACCCAGTCTACCTCAGGAATCGGCAGCTCCAATTGTATCAAGTGTTTGGGTTCATATTGAATCAAATTAACATTGGAGTCATTTAAAGTCCACGAAATTGGCTTACACTATCAGCTACAGACCTGTTCAGCCTCGTTGAAAATTTCAGTTGTGTTCCAATAGAAATGTGTACAGTAATGTATTTGTACCTGGCAAGGTGACGAAATTATTTTCACTTCTCCTTCTGCCTCAACACCAAGCACATAATACGTTTTATGTAAAAGCACCGTTTGGTCATTACTTATGTGATGAAACTTAACCTTCAGCTGCACTTCAAGTGATCATCTTTCTTTATCTCAGAAAATACCAAGTCCTTTGGCTCATTTTATGAGCACTGCGACTTGGTATTTGTGTTAAGTGCGGGGGCGATGTAGATCTGGTTGATCGCCACGCTTTCGGATTGGGGCGGGGTGGAGCCCCCCGACGTTTTTAAAAATCAATATTTGTCTGCAATATAGCTCTGGCAACTTATCTTCTGGTCTTGTGATCCAATTCTGTATAGAACAAGAATTGCAAAGTCCAGAGACTCGTTGTGCAGCCTCGAAGGTGCAGTAAATTGTTGATCTAGTTTGTGCTAGGGCAGAAGGAACGGTGAATGAATTTGAACATCTTACGCCACACATAGATGCACAGTTTACAGTTTACACTCACATTCATGCGTGCGTATTGTTTTGTCTCCATTGTGTCGAACTCTCTGTTAATAGGCAAATACCAAGAAGATGCAGAACAGATCATTTTTAGACTTTGATTGACTGTACGATGTTTATTCTGAAATAAAGCATTTTATCAAGTATTTACTCATGTACTGATTTATTTTGAACTGTCAAGCAGGTAGTGAGAAACAAACTCGCCATGACTGGGTGCGATGTTCTATTTTTACTTATCTCCAGCAGGTACGGAAAAATATAGTCATCATGTGGGGGGGGGGGGGTGGAGGGGGAGAAAAATCAAAACCTAAAACATGCATTTATGAGTAATTTTCAACTAAATTCAATGGCTAAATGGTTAGGGTGCTGGCATTTGGTCACAGGGGTCCTGGGTTCGATTCCAGGCAGGGTCGGAAAATTTAAACATAATTGGTTAATTCCCCTTGCATGGGGACTGGGTGTATATGCTGTCTTCATAATGTCATCCTCATCACGACACTCAGGTCACCTACGGGCATCAAGTCAAAAGACCTGCACCTGGCGAGCCGAAGTTCTCGGACACATCCCGGCACTAAAAGCCACACGCCATTTCATTTCATTTCATTTCATTTCATTTCATTTCATTTAAATCAACTGCTTACTTTAAAATAACACTACAAATCAGAGCCATTAATAACTAAACAAAGCGGGTTAATTAACTGATGGTGAACTTAAAATTGCAAAACTTGGATTTCTGTCGTTTACGAGATTCATCACCGTCTTACCGGGTGTTTCAACTAAGAATCGTCACGTGCCTTGCTTTTTCTTTGGTGTTTCGTATTATATTTAAAATTTCGTTATTGAATGTGTAGGCATTATCAGCACAAAAACTGCTCATCAGGTACCTTATACGACATCCAGTGACAAAGGAAAACATCATGTAGTTTGTCACTGCAAACAAAATGTTGTTTAAAGACTAATTTTATGTGTGCAATCGGCAGAGGAGCCTTGTTAAGATCCATACCCGTTTCCTTTAAATTCACTCCGGGAGGTGAAAAGTTACCATTTGTCTGCTTTTCTCCCGTACTTCTGGCTTTCAGAAGTGTTTTTATTGGCATTCCGCAAAACTATGTTACTCGCTATTAGGGGATGTCATGAAATTGCCTCTTCCAAAATTTCAGATGTATTAAAGAAAAATGTAATTTAATGTAACTGCTGCATGAGTCTGTGCGTGTACGGATCATTGAGTGAATGATTGATAGGTAGAGTGAAAGGAAGTGAGCGCAATTATTATAAATTAAGTGAAATTGTATATAAGCTCACCGGACAAAAAGAAAAGTTTCACCCGTTGAGAAATCATTACAAGCATTATTTAATGCTGTGAAACTCCACCTCTGGATTTGATAACGGCTGGATGCGGTTAGGAAGTGAGTCTACAAGGTTGTACAGGTATGTCGCATCTAGGTTAAGCCACTCGCTGAGGATTTGATCGTGCAATTCCACCAAATTGTGGTGATGGTGATGTCAGCCTTTTACCCGTTATTCCATTTCCCCCAGATTTTCAGTAGGGTCTAAGTCAGGTGTTTTTTTAGGTGATCTATGTGCAATGGGGTGGAAGAGTGTTCATAAAATCAGCCACACATGCGTCCATCCCTATGAACCTTTCTGTAGTCATCTTGGAAATATCTGGGTATCAATAGCATACTCATCATACAGAAATGTAGACTGAAAGCCAACACCTGATAATCCAGAATGTTTAAATAAGTATGCAGGTTCATTTTGGTGGTCACTAGAGGGAGAAGACCGAATCCATGATCCGAAAAATTCCTCCAAAACCTCACACACGTACCTCCGGCTTGAACCTGACCTTGCACCCATGCAGGATGAAATTCTACATTTTGTCTTCGGTGCACTCGACCACGTGTGTCATTGGCAAAAACGTGATACGTCACAGCACATTACGTTCCGCCAGTCACCTACTGTCCACGTTCGATGATCTCTACCCCATTGAAGACGCGCCGCTTTATGTACCTGTTTGCGAAATACCCTCTTGCGAGATGACCGTCTCATGCAGTTCACGTCGCAATGTTCTCTCGCTAACAGGTTGGGATGGACCTTCATTCACTGACTCCAGCAATTCCTGTCGGGTTTGGAAGCGATTTTGATTCACAAACCGTGAAATGCGTCTCCAGTCCCTCTCGTTCAGGATCACAGTTCTGACATCGTGTTCTTATTTGGAAATAAAGAATTTTATCAGCTATTTCCTCGTGTACTAATTCACTTTGAACTGTTCAAACAGGTACTGAGAAACAAATTCGCCAAGTTTGGATAAGATGCTGTATTTTCCTTTATCTTCACCAGGTACTGAAACACACTCCCATCATGTTCGGATGAAAAAGGAAAATGAAAAATCTCACAAGTACCTTCGAAATAACTGCGTTTATTAGTCTTTTTTATTTAAAGTAAGTCCGTACTTTACAATAACACTACTGGGGGCATGCACCAACTAAGAGTAGGTTCTACTTCCGTAGTAAGTACTCTTGAAGTCAGCATTCGGTGACTTCTTCCCGAGAATAAATTACTTCCGAAGTATTTTAGTCCTTTAAGATACTCCTGGACTAAATTACTACAAGAGTAAAATGTTGAAGAGCACCATCTTGTAGTATATTACTAAAGAAGTAAATAACGCACGAATATAGGTTAGAATTTACTCTCAGTTCGTCCATGGAATAAGCTTGGTTTAGACTTGTTGACTGTTGATAATATCGTATCGTTATACGAGAGGAAGACGTTTCAAACGTGTTTATGGGTTATTTAGATTATATTGACGCAGAAAACGACGGGAAATGTAATAGTGCGTCCAGTACGTGAAAGGAGAGTCGTATGATGTGCATACAGAGAGAGTTTAAGGAACGCTCGGTCTTAGGAAATAATCCTTTATTTTCCTTCTAAATTTACTTGGAGATCATTTAGAGCTGATTTCCTGTCTTAATTTTGTTGTATTTCCCATATTACATTTGTTGTGTGCCCCAGGCAACATTTCAGTTAGTTGCCGTTGATCTAATTAACGTTTAGCGCACGACTGCTGGTCCTATCTTTCATCGCGTGGTTAAAGCACTAGTACACCTGTTGAAGCATTGCTCCGGCCACGAAATTCGCGACATAGGGGCAAGAATCATACCTCTACTCCGACCTATACCATTCATGGATTATTTACATGAAAACGGGGGTGTCATGCATGAACAAGTGCAATAATAAAAGGTGTATACTCGTTTCTCAGGGTAAATTACTTCAAATATATCCTCAAAATACTCCAAATAAGTCGTAGGCTCCGTTGAAGTAAGGCTATCCATTCAATCAATCACTCAGTTCCCTAATATTCTGGTAATCAACTGTAAAATCCTTTCTTTATGGCATAGAGAAATTCAATTAACTCCCATATAATCTTACTACTATGTACTATCGGCTACTTAAATAACAGAAATGCAATAATAACCCTATATCTAGTTTATTAGCATGCTAATATATACATATATAATAAAAATATCAATTCAGTTATCGGCAATGGAGAAAAGGAATCGTATGAAAATACAAAAACATTCTTTGATTCTTAACTTTTTTGATAAACATAATTGTAAATCTTTAAATTATCATCGTTAAATTGAGTACATTTACATTATTCTCCAATAATATACCATTTTTCAATATTTTAAATTAATTTATGGGAAAAGGTAGGGATCATAACTTTATTCACCAAGAGGGAGTGGAATATCTTCCTGTTACTGCTGTTTGGGAATGTCTTTGGGCCATCACTTGGATTCTCATCTTTACTTTTGGTTTGTTTGTTTGGATTCTCATTACTGACTCTTTATGTCACGAGATAAGTATTATGTTGTTTAATTATGGTTTCAGAAACACCAATGCAGCTATAAACATTCCTATCATTGCTAAAATGAGTAAATTAAAACTGTACACCATTATATGTACACGATAAACCAAATATCCTTACTACAGAGTGCCATAGATACAATAATAAATCAGTCTAACCTGCGAAAATTCTGCCACGTGAATTCCTGATCATATGCCAATTCTTTTACTTACATTCTCAAATATCTCATCGCTGTGCCAAGATTTTGTCAAAAGAAAAACCGTTCTACAAATCAGCATTGACGCGCTGAACTTCTCGTATATTTATGCGAGATTCCATTTTACTCTAGTATATTTACACTACGTGACGTATAATAAGCAAGTAACCTAGCAATATCTTTAGTTTGAAAGTCACTACGAAACATCTAATGTTTGGATCAAATCATACATTCAACTGAACATGGCCTGAATCCTTCGTTTGCAGTGCTAACTACAATATAAATACTATATGTAACACAGGAACTCGCAATTCTCTCAACTATCCATTACTCACGCGACGAACCAAATCATATTTCCTCATAATAACAACATTCTGCCATACTAATATTTCATTTCCTTCATATACCCTCATACTTAAAAAAAACATATTCATTTAACTTCATTTAAATACTCTCTGTGTTACGGTAGAAATGATCCATAGTCTGAATATTCTTTCACAAACTGCAACTCCATAATATTTCAACATTCCCATACAATGCAATTATCGTACTGGCCATGTCTGCTGCTCACATTGACCACAATTACTAGGTTACGTTTCATATCTCGCATGCATTTCCTTTAACCACAACTGATCTGACGTTACACGGTCTGTTCTTATAGATTGACATTAAACATGTACTTATGCTCATTCTGATCTTGTTTCCATCAACCTAAAATCATCTCGCAAGCACTACGGTTATACTAAAGAAAATGGCACATTCTAGTATCCGTTTATTGGCACTAAATCTCTTACTGTTAGCACTCCTGCACTCAAACGAAATATTTTCCACCAATTGATTTCAAATTCAATACGATGCAAACCATAATACTTCTCTCGTAACGGGATTCTGCTGCTGAATTCCTCCTGGCCTAGGGCATCTTGGAACAGGCAGCCATCGCAGTCCACAGGTTACGTCATCTCCGGCTTCGGCTGGTAATCTTGTCTTGAGCTAACTTTCATCTTGAGTGATCCCTCCATCTGTTTAGGCCGATTCCATCTTGTCACCAGTTCTCATGAAATGATAAAACAACAAATACATGGTAGAATGCATATTCACTGGTGAACAGTAGGTTATTCAATGCGTATAATTTGCTATGTGATTCTCGTATCGGTCATAAATATCTCTCTTAATTTTGTTGATATCTTTAACTCAGCCTATTTCTCGTTAATTCCTTTGCCTAAACAGATATTGTTTCCAACTTGAAAACAATAAATTATGCTTTTCTTAGCATAAACTGGCCGCTATGATATTGATTTCGGCCACTTTCATTTCAACGTTCGACCCGGCTGTAGTCTCTTTCTTCTCTGCCAGTATTTTACCGACACAATAATCAATGTTCTTCTTTAAATTCTATGTTTATCCTGCAGATATTAGCAGTTAAACTCTTCAACGAAGTATTTATAATACTACTTTAATATTTAATATCACGTCAATCCCTTTCTTCTCTGCCAGTAGGTCGTGCTAATCCTCTTCAAATCGTAATTTTTTTCAAGGTAGTCAAGAATCGGTTCAATTCAATTTTTTTACGGTCCATAATTATTTAATCTAGAAACTCTTTTCTTTGCGACCGGTCGATATCGATTTACTCTATCTCTATTCTGTACATTTTGTACATTGCCTGAAGCTGTTCTACGCCATATTTGTCCACTGTTTCCATGACAGTTATCGCCGCAAATGTAACGTAATGGTACACTAGTGAGATTAAGAGGGAGGTGCACCTGCAAACGATGATGATCGTTAGCGAAATAAAAGGAAATCCTTCACGTTGGCAGGTTTCCACACATCGTGAGTGCAATTGCCTGCACGCATATTCCCATTCTTTGCCCTTCCAGTGAGAACGGTGAATTTTTCAGAAATCGGAAGAGGTATTTTATTTCTTTCAATTTGCTAAACGTCGCACCGATACAGATAGGTCTCATGGCGACGATATGGTAGGAAAGGAAAGGTCTAGGAGTGAGAAGCGGTCGTAGCTTGAAGGTACAGACCCAGCATTTGCCTGGTGTGAAAATGGGAAACAATTTCGCTGTGGATGTAGGCAATCTGTATGAAGAAAACACCATCAGTTTTCATTTTTCCCGCATGTCCATGACTTTCCGCTTTTCTTTAGCCTTAGATTTTAAATCCTTCCACAGAATCTTAACTCACTGCGTTTTCCGTCACTTGATGCACTGAATTCTTCTGTCACAGCTTTCCATGAATTTCTTTTCTTATCCGGTATCTTTATATTGTGTTTCTTACACTATATCCTTTGCATAGATCGTCATTATTTCTACTAACAAGCATTTTTTTTTTCGCCTACCGGTACGTTATTCCCCCGTTTCCCATCACACATAACCTTATCTACTTAGATTTCTTTAAAGAAAACACGCAAAGACAACTACACTCCGCGAGTAAGGAATGCTACTTGTATAGTAGTAACTAAATCCCGGATTTTTATGCAGTAACAGGTTAGATTGCAAACTAATTTGGTTAGTAGGAAGTGTCGGCTACCCGCTCTTCCATAATGTAGCAAGAGTACATAAATTGTAGGGGTTCTGATGGGTCGTACCCCTCATGTTTATGCAAACCCCATAGCACAATCGTTGTGAAGGTTGTTACTCGCTTCAGTAAGTTTGCATTCTAACCTATTAATGCATAAAAATCCGGGCTCTAGTAGTAACTAAAAAGTGTACATTGTACTTCAACTCTCCGACGTTACCTTCCGGAGTAAAGAACTCCAAGGTGGTGCATGCCACTCGTATCAGAGCCATTGATATTAACGAGGTAGGTTAATTGATAGAAAAGGCAATATTTACTAGTGGTGAACTTAAAATATAGAGGTAATTCCAAAACTTGGAGTTTCTGCCGGTTACGATGTCCAGCATCGTCTTACCGGTGTTACAACTATGAGTCGTCAGGTATTTTTTTGTGTTGCGTAAGATATTTAACATTTTGTTTTCATAATTTGTAGATAGTCAACTCAAAGTCTGATCATCGGGCTCGTCATGCAACAATTAGTGTCAACGGAAATTGCAGTTCAGGTTCTTACCGCAAACAAAATATTTTAAAAGATTATTTTTATGTGCCCAGTCGATAGAGAAGCCTCGTTTAGATCCAAAACCCCTTTTCTTTAAATTAATTAAAACTTTCTTTAATTTTCGTCGCCTTAGACTCTATACACTCCGTGAAATGTAAGCGTAATCACGAAGAATACAACCTTACTCATTCTGCCATGTTAATACTGAAGGTGGTAATTTAATAAGTTATTTCTATCTGTATTTTTTCTATATTAATAAAGCACTTGAGGGTACCAGCTTGACAACGCAATCGAGGTGCAGACTGATTGAGTCTGGGGAGTTCCCCTTTGGTCGGAGGATGGTCCGAAGACCAAACAGAAATACATTATAATCGAGAATACCATTTACAAAAGAACATAATCAAGCCTGCATACGTCACAATGAACAAAACAATGCACAAAATCACTCCACAAGTCTATGACACAACTGAAGATGGGGGTTGTACGGCGTGCTGGGTGGCAGGCATTTCTCAGACGTCGTCACTAAGTTGTTCCTCCCGATGGCGCCCCACGGGCCCCGCGAGTGCCGCGACCCCTGCTGCGACGACCCGATACGACGCCTAACAGTCTTGTAGGCTGGCACAATGTAGTCTTAATTTTTTCATGACTTGCGAGGTGCTACGTATTGCCAGTGCCCCATTATTTTCAGGTTTAAATAAAACATATTTTCTTTTTTTGTAGGATTGTAAATCTGTTTCGGTAATATCAGGTAATTAGAATTATACTATGTTCGAATTTAATAACTTAGTTGGTGTAAAATGACAAACGCAAAATTTTATTAATTCAGCCTTATTTCGCCAATTTCGAATGTATTGAATTAAACTAGGATATATAAGAAGCAAGAAAAATCTGAAGGAACACCTTCGAAAAAGTCATTGTCATGTCACGACTTTAGGACGGTTTGAAGAATTAACCTTTGTGTATTATTATTGACTTACGGCATATGTACATGTAATATATTTGCTTGTGTGTATTATTGGTTTAACTTCAGTCTGACAAGCGAAAGCAAATTTGAAGAAAGGCGCTAAATTATTTACACCAGGCAAACGCCGAAGAATATGGTTATAATAATACGTACATCAAAATAAAGACAGAAATATATATATATACATTATGTCATTGAGCGAAGGTAGGAGAGAGTGCGTATTTCCTTAATATCTCACTGAGCTTGAAAAGTGAATTAATCATGAATATCTTGATTGGTCTTGCCATTGATGCTTTCACGGCCCGTACTTATAGACGTTTGGGCTTATGCCGTGTCAAGAAAAGAAGGTGAAAGTCTTTACGTTCCGCAGAGGACTTTGCTCTGCGTCATCAGAAAAAATCTCGACTGTTCACGAGAAAGGCTTCTCAAACAATGAGGTTTGAATTTAGACGTTATAATAGAGGTGGAAACGGTACGTTCTTTCGTCACCAGATGGCTCTCCGGACACGGTACAGCGCTAGCTTTCGAAGCGGAATCTGACGGAACCATCAGAATCAGTCTGAGAGGGTCACATAACATAACATAACATAACATAACATAACATAACATAACATAACATAACATAACATAACATAACATAACATAACATAACATAACATAACATAACATAACATAACATAACATAACATAACATAACATAACATAACATAACATAACATAACATAACATAACATAACATAACATAACATAACATAACATAACATAACATAACATAACATAACATAACATAACATAACATAACATAACAGGTTTATCCACATCTGAAGGTATGACATTGACACAAGCCTCGAGTGAAACATCTGGCGATGAGTGAACGCACGAATTTGGAAAACACCGAGACGAAATAACAATTGTGAAAGGACAGGGAAGGGAACTACCTACGTAAACCCTTAATGGCTGGCAACCAGATATTACTTGTCCTTGCTGAAATTGTTAGGAATTCTACGTATTTCCACAGCTTCCCGTATAATCCTGGACCTATAGTCTCTTGTGTGGGTAAGAGCTAGAGCATCTTGGAACATGATATCGTGACCCGACGATCCAGCCTGCTCAGCTATTGCTGATTTGTCTGGCTGGTTGAGACGAATATTAAGTTCATGTTCCTTGATACGAGTACCAATGGACCGGCATGTTTGGCCAATGTATACCTTACGGCAAGTACAGGGAATTTCGTATACCCCAGGATGTGAAAGTGGGGAAAATTTGTCCTTGGTTTTACCCAGACTGTGATAAAATTTAGTGACGGTGCCAAACACGGATTTTATGTGTTTGTGAGGGACCTTTGCAATTCGATCTGTCGTGTTGTGAATATAAAGCAGGTAGGCAGTTCCCTTTCAGTTTTTCCTTCTGTGAGCTTTGCTTGGTCGTTTCTCTGGGATGCAGGGTTCTATGAAACTGCAAATCATCGTAATCATTACCCTTGAACGTGACTCTGAGTGTGTCCATCTCGACCTGGATATTTGGTGACTCACAAATTCGTCTCGCCCTCTTGGTGAGTGTCGTGAGAATGCCTTGTTTTTGTGCTGGACGGTGGTGAGAATCAGCATGAAGATAGCGATTTGTGTGGGTAGGCTTACGATAAGCGGTATGTCCTAAGGAGCGTTCCGGTTTCTTTCTTACTAGAACATCCAAGAAAGGAAGGCATTCGTCCGACTCGATCTCCATAGAGAATTTAATTGAAGGATGTTGCTGATTTAGGTGGTTTAGAAATATATGAATTTTCTCAGGACTTTCTGCCCAAACCACAAATGTATCATCAACATACCTCCACTATGTCATACGTTTGACGGGCGCCGAAGCAGTAGCCTCCTCCTCAAAATTCTCCATATAGAAATTAGCCACTGATGGCGAAGGTGGACTTCCCATAGCCACTTCGTCCGTCAGTTCGTGAAAATTCTGACCCCATAAGAAATAGCTGGAAGTCATGTAATGGTAAAGTACCTTAGTAATGTCGTCAGGGAACAGGTGTTCAATGAGAGACATTACCGAATCAATCGGCACTTTAGTTTGGTTTTGACTGGAAGAAATACGTTAGCCGTTGGTCAAGAGAAGCTTCGTCAGGAAACACTTGCCGCTGAATATGTTTAGAAAGATGGAAATCTGAGGGGGCAAGGTCGGGGCAATTCGGAGGATGAGGAAGAGGTTCCCAGCCAAGTTCAGCAATCGCACCTTTGGTCAATTGAGCTATATGCGGACGAGCATTATCATGGAGCAATAAGACTGGTTGTTGTCTTTGTCTTTTGTTGTCAACAGCAACGGCAAGCCGTCTTAGCTGGTCACTATACACAGTAGAGGTAATCGTTACGTTTTTCGGAAGAAGTTCATGGTGAAGAATGCCATCTTTGTTCTACCAAACGACGGCCCCGCGGTGTAGGGGTAGCATGCTTACCTCATACCCGGAGGCCCCGGGTTCGATTGCCAGCCAGGTCTGGGATTTTCACCTGGACCTCAGGGCTGGTAAGCTTACGTGTTTACAATTGAGGAGCTATCTGACGGTGAGATAGCGGCCCCGGTCTAGAGAGCCAAGAATAACGGCCGTGAGGATTCGCCGTGCTGACCACACGACACCTCATAATCTGCAGGTTTTCGGACTGGGCAGCGGTCGCTTGGTAGGTCAAGGCCCTTCGGGTCTGTTGCGTCATGAGGTAGCCACAGTCGTAACTGCAACATCGTTTAATGCGGTCACGCAGTTGTTTATGGGTGCGAGTCCCAATAGTCCAAGATTTTTACCATCTAAATATTAGTCGGTAGGGTACTAGGGTACATTTCCTACTCATTAGAATGCGCGTCAAAAGCTTGGGTTCTATTACAAATCTATCCGCAACTCACAAATGGTGTACTGTATAAGTATACAACGTTGTTCATGGTGATTCGTCCGTCGAATGGGGACGTCAAGATGGTTATATTTCTTTGGTTTCATAACAAATTGCTACTTAGTATTTACACTGTAGTGAGATAAATGCTTGCCACTTTCTATCTTAACATTGTCTTGGAAGGAAGAAAATAACTAGGAGGACTTATTAAATTAGCAACAATAAATTAAATTAATGATCCTAAGCCGCATTCAGTGGAATTAATTACGAGTATAAATTTTACTTTCGCCGTAACGTGCATCTTCGAAAATACAGCCAGTGACAATAAAGTTCGGTGAATAGTCCTGTACTATCAACATAGATGAACAATGCACGACAGTGACCTTACTGTCCTTCAAAATAGTCCCCTCCCATAACTATGCACTGCTGAGATCGGCGATACATGTCCTGGACAGTTTGAAAGAAGGCTTCCTATGGGATGGTGTTCAAAAGCAACGTCACGTTTCGTTGGATGTCAGGAATACCGTCAAATCTCTTTCCTTTCAAAGCGAGCTTGAGTCGTGGGAATTGCTCTGATCTTTTTTCGACGAGGGGATCCCGGAGAACGCAATTCCATGCTTTGCCGTTTCCTTTCAGGGTAGTACCTGAGACACCAGGTTTCATCCTTATTGACGATACAGTTCAAGAAATTTGGTGTCGCATCCGCCGTTTCGACAAAATCCTGTGAAGCCTCTAAACGTGCCTGCTTCTGATCGTCAGTCAAGTGATGTGCCACAAGACGAGAACAATTTTTCCTCTTCCCTAACTTCTGGGTAACGATTTGTTGAACGGATTCACGGTTAATCTGCAGTTCATCCGCTATCATGCGCGCAGTTAATCGCCGATCGTTCTAGATTAATGTCCTCACCTTCTCAATATATTCGTCACTGACGGTAGTCGCCGGTCTTCCGCTAGGGGGTTGTCAGAAACACTTTCCCGGCCTCCTCGAAAACGGGCGAACCACTCGTACACACACTTCAAGGACAGTGCTTAATTTTCATAAACACGTACCAGCATCGAATACATTTCTTTCGGTGTCTTGCCAAGCTTAAAACAGAACTGTACATTGATCTTTTGGTCGTTCATGTTCCTGTTCGCAGTTCAGAACCAACGCACTAAACACGCACTGTGTCGAACAGGTCTTACGCGGCACACTCACGATGCTCAATGCTCAACTGAACAACATTGGGAGCAGGTGGCCAAAACCTGCTGCTACGCAGGTGCAGCATTGTGTGTCGCCAGTGTTGCCGGATCGACCGTTCCGACTTCATTCACCGAACCTTATTGTCACAGGTTGTAGTATTAGACAAAAAACAAAATTATACCGTGTGGTAGGAATGATTTAATAAGATACATAACCTGAATCTTAACCTTTGTGTGAAAGTTACATTTTCAGTCTTTTATTTCTTCTTCTTCTTTATTTGTTTACCCTCAAGGGTCGGTTTTTCTCTCGGACTCACTAAGAAACTAACACACACTAAAGAGACTGCCAGACTGATGAATGCGCGCGACAAGTGGGTGAATTATAACTCAGTGGCCACGACCTTGGCAAACAATATATACCCCTACTACCCTTCCTCACAGAACAGGCAAAGTCTCCATTACTTGCCGTAGTCATCATCATCATCATCATCATCATCTGTTTACTCTCCAGGTTCGGCTTTTCCCTCGGACTGAGCGAGGGATCTCACCTCTACCGCCTCGAGGGCAGTGTTCTGGAGCTTCAGAGTCTGGGTCGGGGGATACAACTGTGGAGGATGACCAGTTCCTCGCCCAGGCGTCCTCACTTGCTTTGCTGAACAGGGGACTTGGTGGGGGATGGGAAATTTGGAAGGGATAGACCAGGAAGAGGGAATGAAGCGGCCGTTGATTTAAGTTAGATACCATCCCGACATTTGCCTGGAGGAGAAGTGGAAAAACACGGAAAATCACTTCCAGGATGGCTGAGGTGGGAATCGAACCCACCTCTACTCAGTTGACCTCCCTAGGCTGAGTGGACCCCGTTTCAGCCCTCGTACCACTTTTCAAATTTCGTGGCAGAGCCGGGAATCGAACCCAGGCCTCCGGGGGTGGCAGGTAATCACACTAACCACTACACCACAGAGGCGGACACGGCAGCATTCATCCGTATTTAAGTTTGTTTGTGCGTACTGAAAATGCCTCTGACAATTAACGGTCCCGCCGTGTGTGGAGTGCGCGCTGTGATTTGTTTTCTAACTGGAAAAAGGCGTGAACGTTGTTGAAATTCATCGGCAGATTAGTGAAGTGTGTGAATAACACACTATGAGCAAAGGAATAGTAAGAAAATGGGTTAGAGCATTTAAAGAAGACAGTACTGATGTCTACGATGAGAAGCATAGTGGGCGGCCGTCTGTCAATACTGAAGACTAGGTGCAAAAAGTTGATGCAAAGTTTCGAGGAAACTTATGCTTTAAGATTTCTTCGTTAAATTATGACTTGCCTGAAATTTCACGGAGTGTTCTTTATGAAATTTTGTCAGGACGCTTAGATGATCGGAAGTTGTGCTCGCGCAATCCAAAACAAACGGCATAGCATGCTCACAAAGGGAATTCTTTTGCTGCATGACAATACGCTACCCCACATGGCTAATTGAACCAGAGACCTCATCGCTTCATTTGGTTGGGGACAATCTGATCACCCTTCGTATAAACCTGACCTAGCGCCTAGAGACTACCACTTGTTCCTGCTCTTAGGAGGTCAGCGTCACGACGATGATGGTAAGCTAAAAACGACTGCGCGGCAGAGTCTGGCACATAAGGTGGCAGATTTCCTTGAGGATGGAATTCAGAAGCTGGTTTCACGATATGACAAGTGCTTTATTATGCTTCTAGTTTAAGGCACTAGCTTACATGTAAAAAGCATTATTTTATTTTCTATATCAAAACTGTATTTACGTCTCCTAGTAGTACTAATCACAAGTAGTTACATGCTTCTAATGTCATCATCCCTTGGTCGTCCCTTTCAGTCGCCCCTTATGATAGGCAGGGGATTCCATGGGTGTATTCTTCGTCTGCATCCCTCATCCAAAGGGGGTTGGTTATAGATATATCAAAACTACAGAAGTATTCAAATATCCAACTACCAGTCCCACACTCCTGTTAATACCATGAACAGGTATTATCCTCTGTCATCCGCTCCTTAGCACCAGAGGTATGGTTCTTTAAACCATCCACTTGTTGTGGTAATGGAGGATCATACACAATATCCTTGACGTATTCATACAAAAGGAAATGGCAGGGTGTTAAATCAGGTGATCGCGGAGGATCATGGAGCATGGATATATTATTATCCACGGCAGGATCGATCCAGCGTCCTGGTAGGGTAGCATTCCTGGTCATAAACAACTAGTGGAGAGGAACATGCGGAGGACGCGTGTTGAATTGTGTGTAACATGCTCCTGCCATAACCCTTCGATCTACGTTCTACAAGCTTCTGGAAATATCGTCGCATCTACGTCTCCATATACTCTGCAATATCTACGTTCCTACTGGACTATATGCTTTCTATTATTATTATTATTATTATTATTATTATTATTATTATTATTATTATTATTATTATTATTATTATCATCTATACCTCTATGTATTATTGGATTAACCTTGCTTTGTGCTCACCCGCCTTTGCGCTCCGGCATCTCTCGACATACTGACTGTCGTCCTCCTGTCTGCTTAACACCAACTACGTCATCTGCCACGTCACTTAAACCTTCTCGAATAGACTGGTCTTCGCTTCCGGGCGTGTATATATTGGACTGCTTCGCCCGTCTTAAGCGGACCGGCATCAACTTGTGTAAAGTGTGTGTGTGTGTGGAGGGGCCACTGACCTCGCACGGCTCGCCGTGCGGTGCGCATTCCATTCCCGTCCAGCTGGAGAAGTTAACGTCGACGGACTTCGGTGAGCTAAAACACTTCACATATAAAATTGTTGGAAAACTACTGTATAACTCTGCCAGTTTGGCGTGTTGAGTGATGACATATTTCTTGATTTTCAAGGCCTTGGTTCGTGCCTAACTTCGTGCAACTTTCAACTTATTAAAAATCATTCCTTTTAACGGTCTGAAAATTGTTGATGTGGACTGAGGGTAAACATCGCCAGCTTTCATGATTCGGACATTATAATTGGCGGATGAGTTTTCTCCAGTATCGCGCAGTCGGAGTTCCTTTTTTTTCTCTTCCTTACAAGTCCTTCTTGTTCTGATCCTCCTCTTTTCCCTTCCCTTTCCTCTTTTACTTGATTTATTTGGTTTTTATAATAAAGCGCCCTGGAGGTGTTTGCCTTTTCTAAGTGTGGCCAAATATTACGATCATTGTAGAAAAAAGGATAGTTGCTCTTTCAAGATTTTTGTCATGTCTATTTCCCTACGAAGAAAATCGTCTGAGATGATTATGTATGTCACTCCTTCCTTTTTGAAAATTGTAAACTAAGCCTGTGTTCTGGTTCCCTTATATCGCTGAGACTTACAGTGAATATTATTATCTGAGATCGTGATCTATGAAATGTTTTTGGAAATTGTCAACAATCCTGTGCGGTAGTTCCCTTTTACTTTCCTCCCGTTAAGGGGAGCTTGGGTATTGCTTCTGTGATTAATATCCGGGATCTCCCTCGGACCTATTGTCCTTGTATTAATCTGTGTGTAGTGTGATAAAACATTCTATTCCAATTATTGTTATCAATCGAAACAACAAG
This sequence comes from Anabrus simplex, assembly GCF_040414725.1. Taxonomy (NCBI): domain Eukaryota; kingdom Metazoa; phylum Arthropoda; class Insecta; order Orthoptera; family Tettigoniidae; genus Anabrus; species Anabrus simplex. The sequence goes on from NC_090277.1 coordinate 47,651,565, forward strand.
TTGTTCTTTCAAAAGATTTATAACTATTCCTCTACAAAGAATTATCATCTGAGATGATCACCTATGAAAACGTTTGAAAACTGTAAATTATTATTATTATTATTATTATTATTATTATTTGTGAAACGGTTAATTTAATTCTTAAGGGAATGTTAAATATCTCTTTGGTGTTTTATATATCCTGGGTTTGTTTAGGATCTATTTCTTCTCGTATGTTAGTCTGTGTTTATTCTGTATTCTGTTAAAGTTACTGTTCCAATACACTTGTTCACCTAAAACTATCAAAAGGTGATATCTTTTTTTGTTGTTTGGTATCTACCACGGAAAACCTCTCCCACTATCCCCCCATTACTGCTTCTGGTCACTCTGCTTGTTCTCTATGGTTGATGCGATCGACTTCTTGGTACATTGTTGCCAACACTTTGAAATCGTCTTGTTTTTCCTAACAACAGTGATGGAAACATTTATCATGCAGAAAACACCAAATTTATCTTAACTAGGCAATTAAAACGCCACATGTGTTTAAAATCGTGTGTATACAAAAGGAAATGAAAGGATGTTAAACCAGATGATCGCGGAGGCCAAAGAGGCATCAACACATTATGATCCCCGGCACGACCGATTCACTGTCCTGGTAGGATGGCATTCCTGGGGCATAAACAACCGGTAGAGAGGAACATGCGGAGTTTGTATATCATTGTGGATCGTTATGTCAACTCAATAAAGAATGAATCACTTTCATTTTACATGATTTTATTTGAATTACCCTGTTGTTCTGATTTGTCGACACAATTAATAAGAATCCATAGTCCTAGCCCTTCAGGAAAGCAATTCAATGCTGAGAAGACATCCTAGTGAAATGAGCTACGAGTTTTAGGTAAATAAAATAAAATATTCTTCCTTTATTCCTGAAAAAATATAATACTTCTCTTAATCATCGTTATCCGATCGATTAAATTAGCAGTTTGCCTTTTTCTACCGCTACGAGCGCAAATGTGAGTCAGTGCACTGTTTCACTTTAGCCCTTATAACTGCATTCGGTGTGGATATTTAAAAAAATTCAAGAAGCGCCTGAAGATATTAAACCAAGGAACATATTACAGAAAGAAGTATGTAAGTAAGTCATTTTGGCTAGGATTTGAATAAAAAGAAAAAAAAGAACGAAACAAGCGATTTTAGGCTGTTTTTCTGGAACTGCATTTAGGCCGGAGGGGATTTTCGAAATTTGTGTTTTTTTGGTTTGATAGAGCTACCCAGGACTCACAATTTGTCCTGTTCTCCAGTTGTATTCCCCCGACCCAAAATCTCACGCTCCAAGACACTGCCCTGGAGGTGGTAGAGGTGCCCGAGTCATCGAGCCCGATGGAGAAACCAACCCTGGAGGGTAAACAGATTAAGAAAGAAATAAAGTATTAGTACAATACGTGTTTAGAAACTGATCAGTGGTCACCACAGTGAGCTATGGTGAGTGTTACACTAATTGGCTTATCGCTATTTTACAAGTCGTTGCCAGCGAGCTCGATGACTTAGGGCCATTCTACACGAGCGCGTAAAAACGCCGCGTTTCGTCCGCCTTCGACCACGCCAAAATGTTTCAGTCTACATGTAACCTTTGAACTGACACTAAGGATACGCTGAAGACCCAGTGCAGTGGATTTGGTCAAAACTAGCGAAAAGAAAACTACCAGGAACTGGACTCGGGCCTCTTATAGGTAAAATAAACATATAAGAGACGCAAAGAAAATAAAATATAACAGTGACAAGGGAAAGAACTTAAATTTATTACGAAAATAAAATCAAACGAAAATAGCATAAGTAAAACGGGGGCCGAAAATCAAATGGACAATATTAATAATATGTGGCCCGTGATTAAAATACACCAGACACAATGATAATAATACCTTCGCAAACGCTTACCTTCGTAAAGGACGTGAAGAAAAGTTTAGCATAAAGATATGGCATATATACCAATTACCTGAAGCATATGAGTTTAGACGGTACAAAACATTTCTTTATAGCACGTCAGGTCAAGACAATCATAAGATTAGAGAGTAATGGCCTCACATCATAACGTACTCTCATTCGATTCTACCGTCAAGGCATCAAGACTCACAACAATAATAATCACATCCCCCGAGAATACAATAACATTAAGTAAAAAGAGCATAAATAGAGAAGAGGGAAGGGTGCATCGAGCTCTTAAAATTCAACCAGAGAGAAAAAGCAAAAGGGGCGGTTACCATAGTTTCACGCAACACAACAAGAAAATATGGAAAGGCAACCCTCAAGGAATAAAACATATTAAACTAGAAAATAAGTAAGGAAAGCCAATGACAGCGATATGAAACGATCAATAAACAGGTAAATTAAGCTCAAAAGGTAGCACGAATCAAAAGTCGGAACCACCCACGCTCACACAGAGATCAAGAGGTTAGGTTGTCGCAAATAAAGGAACATATAAGAGTGTCGACGTACAGCACATAATAAATAAACAACCGCTCTCGAGCTCAGACAATATGAAACAGAAAGTGGTCCATCAAAAGAGACGGAGTGTCTTCAACACCAAAACACACAGAAGCAGGCAAATCGCATAGTTAGCTTGAATTCATACCAGAGCAATGAAATGGATATGAATTATACAGAACACGCGATACAATAATACGACATGAGCTCAAGCGGAATGTTAATAAAGCGACATGGGTAAAAGGTCTCGGTCGCACACAGCAGACAATCTAATACATACACATGAATCCGTGTTACCTTCTATTCTCAAAATAAACATAGTGAATCAGTAAAAGAAATCAAGGTTAACACACGAATAAATCAGAAAAACACGTAATGAGGGAAGCCTTTATAACCAACTAAAAGAAGATTAAAGAAAAATAAATACCTCGATAATATAAGCAAACAGCATACTCAAAAGGTTGAGATGTGTCCAAAGACATCTTGAATTTCTTAAAATATCTTTTATAAGCCATAAAGGCGACTTGAAAATCGAATCCCTCCATCTTCTCAAGTCGAAAAGATGTCAAAAAATCCACCAGAAAGATAATCCCACAAGACGGGGCAGAAAGAAATGCTTTGACCTATCCTATCGTATAAGACGCCATCTGTCGGAATACAGAAGGATTACATAGTGGTAACGACACATGATGGGAAAGAGTAATAGTTGATAGATACTAGAGTTCGCTAGGAACGTGAAGACATCAGAAAAGTAAACGTACCATAAAATGATATGGTGCGGTAGACCTTCGAAAAGCGGAGTGTGATCAGCAACAGACTCACCTAGAGAAGTCAACTCGCCTTGTCTGACACCGAGGTTAGCCGGTTCGAGTCCCGTTGGTCTAAAACATTTTCACCATCAGAATGTTGGCCAGGAGGGTAGGGAAGGTTGTGGTATAAAATTTCTAATCACTAGATTGCATGCAAAAAATGGATTACCACTCTCCGCAGTGCTCATATGGAGTGAGGTCATATGACGCTGTTGGTTGTGATTGATCCGTCGGATGGCGACGTTAAGCTTTGGGCAGACCCGTTGATGCTATTCAACAGCAGTAGGCTATGTGCCGGCACAGGGTTTCACCCTCTCCCTTCCTACTATCATACAGTATATCACGTCATTCATTTCATCTCAGTAAGTTCTCTGATGCGGGTTGACGTCAGGAAGGGCATCCGGTTATAGAATCCCGCCACGACAGATACATCTTACCTCATACCCGACCTCGTAGAGAAACGGGACAAGGGTTGGACAAACACATTATTATTATTATTATTATTATTATTATTATTATTATTATTATTATTATTATTATTATTGTACCGGGCGGTACACCCCCACGCCGCTAATTTAAAATGTGCGCCAATTGAAACTCCTCTGCTGGAGGAAGTCTGAACTTTATTGACGGTATTAATGTTCAAGTTTCTCAGAAGATGTCACTACGTGGAAAGTTTGGAGTTTTTGAACTGTGCCACTTTTGATGTATTTTTGTTTTACCGGTAGTAAGAAGTGTGAACTTTCTCTTCTAGAGGACACTACTGAAAAACTACAATGGTGCACCCTAGTGCGATGTGAAAGAACTGTTTTTTTGGAGAAATTTTTATTTCAAAAGTTTGTTTCTTGTTAAATTTCTTTCTGTTATTGTTTAAGTTGGCTGTATACCCCTCTCTTTCCCCTTGTTTTGTATTTAGCCAATCCCGAATTTCTTTAATTAATTTATGACCAATCTGATGTATCTTCCCCCCCAACTTGAATATGCTGCTTATCCCTAACCAATAAAGTGATTGTGGGCGGGTGTTTTCTTCCCTAAAACGCCTCGAACTTTCCGCGAGAGTATATAAACTGCTGATTTTAGGGTCTCTGCGCCACTTCTCTTCCATCTTTCAGTGTGTAAAGTACATAGCAGGGGGCGGGAAGCGCCTCTTTCTTCGGCAGCGGTCAACAACAAGGTAATGGCCGATTAATAACTTCTTTCTTTGCTAACTCAGCAGTTTAACTCTCGGGGCGGGTCCGAAGTTTTTCCATAATGTAACCTTCCTTAAAATGTAAAGACCCTTGGTATCTATTCTATCTTTAAACTGCATATCGGGATAGAGAGTGCTTAACCCTCTCGAGCTCCCACTCATATTGTTTCGAGGTGAACTTATTTTTTCAACCTATTCTTCTTTAACGTAATGTAAATTGTTCCTTTCTAAAGTCATCTCTTTAGTATGGGATTAGTCCCTGCATTAATGGCCTAGTGCCAAGTAGGTTTTAAACAAAGTGTATTAGGAGCGCAAGTTCGCCTCCTCTCAAATTGTTTTTTAGAGGTCATGTAATTAATCTTTTTCTCACTTAATAGACCTCAGTAGGTTGGGTATTTTCCCCTGTGTCTATGTCCTGAGAGGACAACTTGAAGGTGGAGTTTGGTGTGGCCTTTGAGAGGCTTAAAGTTTGAGAGCGAGTGGCTCTTTCTTGAAAATTGAGTGTTGTATGCCTCGAGGAGGCTTTTCTGTGTAATTTGGAGCAAGTGCTCCGGAGCATGAATGGGGTTTTCTGCCCCTCTGTTAAAACTTATTTTGGAATAAGGTTGGGCTGATTGCCCAAGAATTGTGAAGTCGGGGCGCGAAGCCCAAATCCGGTAAATATTGTAACTACATTTTGTTGCCTTGCTACTCTGTACCTGCCATGCTTGTTATTTCTTTATTTTGAAAAGAAAATATAACCTTGTTAATTTTACATGAACTCTAATTTCGTAGCTTGAGACCCGTTCACACCCGCACCTTCTTTCACCTCTAACTACCGCAAAAACACGGTAACAATTATTATTATTATTATTATTATTATTATTACTACTATTATTATTATTATTTTGATTCGTTATACCCAACTAAGGAGCGTGTGTGAACTTATTTATCACTTCCCAAAATCTCTTCATCCTTTCGCTGTGCTCCTTTTTGCGCTCTTCCGTCCATCCTGTAGCTTGTCTTTTAGGTTCATCAGCAAATTTGTGTTTGGTTATGAGATTTCAGATTTTTTTTTCTGTCTTGCAATATTCTTCATTTATACCAATTTTCTGAAGATTTTTGTTTATTTCTATAAGCCAGTTGTTGTGATTATTTAGAGATATTGCGAGATTTAGTATTTTTTGTTAGCCTATTGTTCTTCTTTTTCTAATGGTGTGTGATTTTTCTGTTACTTGATAGATTTCCTGTGATTTCCTTTTCATCCAAATACCGTTTTCTCATTTAGGTCCTAGAATTTTTCTGAGAATTTTCCTCTCTGGTTTTTAGATGTTTTTTTATTTGTGATCTGCCAGCAATTATTTATCAGTACAGTCCGGATTTTTATGCATTAATAGGTTAGAATGCAAAGTTTCTGAAGCGAGCAGCAAGTATAGTCTACCTTCACAACGACCATGCTGTGGGGCTTGCATAAATATTAGGGGTACGGCCCATCAGACCTCCTATAATTTATGTTACTCTTGCTACATTATGGAGGAGCGGGTGGCCCACACTTCCTATTAACCAAATTTAGTTTGCAATCTAACCTGTTACGGCATGAAAATCCGGGCTTTGTTTATCAGTGTTTCTGATGCATAAAGGGTTTCTGGTTTGACAACTGTGTTGTAGTGTCGTAATTTTGCGTTTTGGGATATAGATTTTTTGTTGTATCTGTTCCAGACAATTTTGTATGCTTTATTATTATTATTATTATTATTATTATTATTATTATTATTATTATTATTAAATGCAGTGAGTTTGCAGTTGCGATCAACGGTATTCTATAAGAAATAGGTCAGCTCACGGAAGAAACTAGCCTATATTTACATCGATCTGTTTTCAGACCGCCTTTGCTTTAGGGGAGAGAAGTCTGGGTGGTCTTGGGATATCTTACTCATAAGCTAGAAGGAACGAACATTAAAGAAGCGAGAATGATCGCTGGTACAAACCGATGGGAACAGTGACAGGAGGGAACTCGGAATGAGGAGATCAAAGCTAAGAATGAACTCGATGGATGAAACTGTACTCATAAACTGAATTCGGTGGGGGGGTCATGTGAGGCGAATGGTAGAGAATAGTTTACCTAGGAGAATAACGGACTCTGTTATGGAGGGTAAGAGAAGTAGAGGTAGATCAAGACGGCGATGGTTAGACTCAGCTTCTTATGATCTGAAGATAGGAGGTATTGAACTAAACGTGGACTCAGAGCTAGTTACGAATAGAGGAGTGTCACTGTGTTTAGTAAATTCACAGATGCTTGCAAACTGAGCGCTGAAAGATACAAGAGTCTATATTGAAGGTGTATATTATTATTTTTAATATCATCTTGTTTTTTGGCTTATATCTTTTTAATTTATGTGTAATAATTTATTTTATCTTTTCGTTCGTACCTGGCTTTCATCGAAAACAGAACCTGAAATGTTCTGACAGAGATTTTTAAACCGTCCTCTCACCACGTACTAGTACTCTCCTCTACAGTTTTGCCGAGCAGAATATAATCTCTATTAAGTTAAGGCCTCCAAGAGTTTGTCGAGTGGAGCCATTATAAACTCGCAGTGCTTGGCTGGTTGCAATATGCCGGGCGAACTTTGTGTTTTAACTGGAGAGAATCTACTTCAGAATGTTATCGTCCTGAACGGCGCAGCTTAATAACTAGTTAAATTCATACCGGTCGCGCACCAACTTACTGAAAGACTCCAAGGATTTTTTAAAAAATATTTCGCTAGTGCTTCTGTTTAAATAAAACTTTTCGATATGCGCCGTGACGTAAATCTGCATGGCAACCATCATTCCATTTGTGATCAGCAGGCATGTATATCTTACCCCTAGTACAGTATATTGAACAGTGAATGGCGTGTGGCCACCGGAGAGGCTTGGTACACGGGTTTTGATTTGACTCCCATAGGTGACCTGCGCGTTTTGATGAGGATGAAATGATGATGAAGACGGCATATGCACCCAGTCCCCGTGCTAGGGGAATTAACAAATTATGGTTAAAAATCACGAGCCTACCAGGAATCGAGCCCGGAAATCCTGTGACACTAACCAGTTAGCCATGGAGCCGGACTATAACAGTAAAGCCCGTTGAAAGGAGAAATCATCTTGCTCTAGCAAGAAGAGTTCTTGACATTTCTCTAAATGAAAATCGAAAATACGCAATATGAAAACACTTCTTTCGAGTTTTGTTTTTTCTGACCTCTTTAAAATGAAACACATGCAAGTCACATCTGATGTTTCATCACTTGGAATGGCCTTCGTAATCCTCTGTTCTGCTTCCAACTGACAACGCACGATTTTTAGTACCTTCATTCAAATCAGTTATTATCGATTCAAGGTAGTATTTGGAAAAATAAGCTGTAAAGGTTATGGAATTTATGTTTTGACACAAAAGATCTCTAGCTTTCTAGGTCTGGGAATCGAAGGAAAAGAATCAAACTCAATATCTGTAACGTTGATGTAGTTGGAGACTTTCCATTTTCCCAGTTGCGTTTCTTGAGAAGCCTGTCGCTCAAAATACCTGTTTTGAAATTCGTTCTATCCGAACTTCCTCTTGATATATAAGTGAGTAAAATTAGCCCAGTAAAACTTTAGGAATTTGAATTAACTCATGAAACATTATCCTTGTATACCAGGTGATCTTTCGGCCCGTACTATTAAATAAATAAAATTTTAGCGACCCTGTGTTTTGTACATTGACTATTATGACAAAATTTTCATTCAGTTTTCCGTTTCAGGTGTAATAATAACCATCTGCATATTTCTTAGCTTTGGTGTCTGTTTGTTTGAGTTCTTATAACTTGTAAATTACAGGACATATTTTTACCAAGCTTCATATATAGAATTCGCCTGTATTTGGGTAGGTTTTAGAGCCAATATTGCTTCTAAATCCCTGAATTTCCTGGGAGTGTACACGAAGCCGAAACCGTGATTTTTCACTCCCACAAAATATAGACCACCAATCTTAATGGAAATAAATTTCTTGAACTTTTTTCTCATGTGCATCATTTCGATACGAGAATTAATAAGGGAGATATCATTAACGGACCATTTTTCAATCTGACTTCGAATGGACTTTTTTAAAATCGATTTCTTTGATTTGTCTGTTTGTCCGTTTGTTGAGTTCTTATAACTGGGAAATTGCTGTATATATTTCTACCAAAATTTATATGTGTCCTTGGGTGGGTATTACGGTCAACATCATTTCTAAATCGCGAATTGCTTTGGGGGTTTATTGGAAGTCGAAATAGTTTTTTTTACTCTCCCACAAAATATACATGACTAACCTTAATGAAGAACTACCAGCCTTAATGGAAATCAATTTTTAAAAAAATTCTCATGTACACCTTTTCGATAGGAGGAAAACAAAGGAATTGGAATTAACGGACTGTTTTACAGGCTGTCATATCATTACAAGTTGGGTTAAATAGTTTAAATAAAGGGCCATTTTACTCTGTTCGATAGAACAGATGATAAGAGAGGTTATCGTCAACGATTGGTTTCGTGGTTCTTCAGCCACAGTGCCACTCCTGGTTTCAGATGAACAACAATATGTAACCGAGAAGTGGGAAGAATTACGCTCAACTTCGGACCAGGGCTGTATCGTTCAATGAACTCTGTGATAGTCCTCATTCTGTCTCCACTTCGCTCAGCTTTATCACACTTCACGTTACTAACAAGTGCTTGCGCAGAAGAATGTCAGTTTTAACATGCCATATTCAACGTTTGAATACAGGCATGCAACTTCGTGTAAATTCTTGAAGGAATCTTGAAAGAATCTGGTTTACAAAGGAGTGCTACAACGTGCTGTATTTAGGATGCGCAACAGATATCAGTCATGTTACTACACAACGTTCTGTAAACAGGGTGAATTTTTAAGCACGCCAAAAATACAGAAAATAAAGTTAAATAACTCATTAATTTATACACATTCCACTCTAACAATGAGTTGCCTGTATGTGCCTTGAACAATCCATTAGCTCTTAATTGCAACTCTTTTCGGCGAAATACGTGTGCTGAGGGCGGGAGACTATTTGGAAACTCCTCCACATACCATCCGCGAACTTCGGCTGCATTCCGACCAGATTCTCCATAGATTAAAATTATGCCTGGGTATTCGTCGTTGTTGAATACATCTCTTTGGCCGGGTAATGGATGTGCTAGTTAAAGATGTGAATAAGGCGGCGCCATGGAACATGATGTTTGCGGATGACGTTGTACTCGAGAGAAACTACAGGAGAAGCTTGAAGAGTGGAGGAATGTTCTGGAAGAAAGAGGAATGAGATTCAGCAGGTTAAAACAGAATATATGAAGAAAGGACACGATCTAAATATTAACCTGCAAGAAGAAGAACTACCATTGGTCAGGATGTTTAAATATCTGGGTTCATACGTATAAAGTGATGGAGGACTGGAGGATGAAATACAGCACGGGGTGAATAATGGACGGATGAAATGGAAGAAAATGAGTAGAGTACTGTGTTGTACGAAGGTCAGCGGCAGGATGAAAGGAAAGCTCTACAAATATGTGGTGAGACTTGCAGAAACTTGGCAGATAACAAAAGTCCAAGAGAGAAAGAAGGATGTGGCAGAAATGGGAATGTTAAGATGGATGGGTGGAGTTACAAGAAAGGATATAACAAGGAATGATTGCATCAGAGGATCAGTGGAAGTGGGACTCATGGGAAAGAAGGTTCAAGATAGGTAGGCATGTGCATTGAAGAAAAGAGTACTACTTGGGGAAAAGTGTTTAAAACCTGGAAATTGAAGTGTCAAGGAAGAGAGTAAGACCAAAAATGAGACGCATATCAGGTAGAATCTACGAGCCAAAGGTTGGAGGAGAGAAGAAGGATTGGTTAAATATTTACGGAAGAGGAGAATCCACTAAATCAACGCTGACCTTACGTGACGTGGGATGAAGCTGAGATAAAGAAGAAGAAGAAGAAGGTTCATCGTTGCTGGACGCATCAGCCAATGTCCACAAATTGACAGTAAATGTAGTGCTACTATACCAAATACCAGCGTACTACTATGAGTTCGAAAACGATGATTAATAACGCATGTGGCCGCGTTTGACGGGTAGCACTGAGGAATACTCAGCGAGCGGTCGTCCAATTGTTAGCTCTTCGTATTCTGACGTAACTAAATTGCAGGCAGTAATAACTTACCCCTGTGAAAGTCAGCTATTAGACATCCCATTCATCACTGGTGCATGCGGGACACTTATAAGTAGAAAGTACGGCGCTCACCAGCCACCTGGTACATATATCGATGCTGATCGACTTTCTCTGACTGTGCAACATACTATATTTTGTTTAATAATCAATTAAGCCGCGTAAATCTTTAGTTACAGCTAAGGTATTAAAGTTCAAATTCGCTATCATTATCGTGATCTTAGCCACAAGATCTACAGTTTTACATGACTGTTCATATTATGATCATAGCCACAAGATCTCCAGATATACATGGCTGTTCATATCATGATCATCGCCACAAGATCTACAGTTTTACATGACTATTCCAATCATGATCATAGCCACAAGATCTACAGTTTTACATGACTGTCCATATCATGATCATAGTCACAAGATCTCCAGATATACATAACTGTTCATATCATGATCATAGCTACAAGAACTCCAGATATACATGACTGATCATATCATGATCATAAACACAAGATCTCCAGTTGACTGGTCATATCATGATTATAGCCACAATATCTCCAGATATACATGACTAGTCATATCATGATTATAGCCACAAGATCTCCAGATATACATGACTGTCCATATCATGATCATAGTCACAAGATCTCCAGATATACATAACTGTTCATATCATGATCATAGCTACAAGAACTCCAGATATACATGACTGTCCATATCATGCTCATAGCCACAAGATCTCCAGATATACATAACTGATCATATCATGATCATAAACACAAGATCTCCAGTTGACTGGTCATATCATGATTATAGCCACAATATCTCCAGATATACATGACTAGTCATATCATGATTATAGCCACAAGATCTCCAGATATACATGAGTGTTCATAACATGATCATAGCCACAAGATCTCCAGTTATACATGAGTGTTCATACCATGATCATAGCCACAATATTTCCAGATATACATGACTGGTCATATCATGATCATAGCCACAAGATCTCCACTTATACATGACTGGTCATATCATGAATTATAGCCACGAGATCTCCAGTTATACATGACTGGTCATATCATGATTATAGCCACTAGATCTCCAGTTATACATGAGTGCTCATATCATGATCATAGACACAAGATCGCCAGATATACATGACTGGTCATATCATGATCATAGCTACAAGATCTCCGGTTTTACATGAGTGTTCATATCATGGTCATAGCCACAAGATCTGCAGTTTTACTTGTAATACGAAACACAATGACGTCACTTTATTTTTCAAAAGTCCCAAATGCATTGACTGGGATTCGAACCAACAGAAATGTTGAAAAGCCAGTCACGATACTACTCGGCTATCATGAACTTCCAGGATAAAAATCATCACAGTTTTTGGCGGAATTAAGGATTGTGTTTTGGCGTAACTATATTACTTCATAATTACATTCTAGAGAATAAAGAACGATTGTCAGGAAGGGGAGAAAGTACGGCGTTGCCAGACGTGTCGACTGCGGTGGGCGCGGTTGGGTGGCCTTCACCTGGCCACCAGCGGGGGTGGAAGATCGATTAAGGGCGACACTCCTCCTCTCTCAGCTGATTCTCCACATTCCACGGCGCTGCTTACGCTAGAGATAATACTTTAATACTTCTCTCTGCGTTCCTCAGCTCGTAAACCCTCCAATATCCAGGGAGAAGGTCAAGGTTCTGTACGCTGTGCTTAGGAGGCAAGGCTCAAACTGAATAAGGAAGAGGGAATAGACTTTCAGAAATAAGGACAGTCTGCAAGTGATAATAATAATAATAATAATAATAATAATAATAATAATAATAATAATAATAGAAGCCTCCGTGGCTCAGGCGACAGCGTGTCGGCCTCTCACCGCTGGGTTCCGTGGTTCAAATTCCGGTCCCTCCATGTGAGATTTGAGCCGGACAAAGCGGAGGCGGGACAGGTTTTTCTCCGGGTACTTCGGTTTTCCCTGTTACCTTTCATTCCAGCAACACTCTCCATTAACATTTTATTTCACCTGTCAGCCATTAATCATTGCCCCGAAAGAGTGCGACAGGCTTCGGCAGCCGGCACAATTCGTATCCTCGCCGCAAGGTAGGGACTTCATTCATTCCATGCCTGACCCGGTCACTGATTGGAAAACAGGTTGTAGGTTTTTATGCTCAATAATAATAATTATTATTATTATAAAGCAGAACAGTGGCTGAATGATTTAAAGACGACAGGTCGCCAAGGAAAGAATGCAGCTATTCGGGCTGCATAAAAAACTTCCAAAAATGTGTAACAGTAATTTAATGTTTTTAACTGGCCCTAAACGAAACAAATAATTGCAATAATAATGTCGTTCGAGAAAACTATTTCTTATGTTCAAAGGCAGATATCAGGAGCCTGAGAACAAAATACGGTGCAATTGACAGAGTTCCGTACTTAAAATACCTCGGAGAATTCATCGAACCGACAGGTCTAGAAAAGATCCCCCAACATACTCGTCTAAAAAAATTTAACAGAGCATTAGGTTTTGTCCCAAACATCTACAACAAAATCATTCATGTCAAAAAATACAATAAATCGGCATTACAACAGAGTCACAAATCTAATAGTCCTTTACGCAAGTGAAACATGTCACTCAACAGAAAAAAGGAACTTCAATAATTAAAAAAAGAAGAGTGGAAAATCATTAGGGAAATCTTAGGAACAAGATACAACCAAGACGGTTACAATCAATCAAAACAACGGAGAAGTTATCAAACATCGAAACTGGCATTAGGAAGAGACGAATGAAATTCTTCTGCCATCTGACTAGATTACCAGAAATCGACTGACAAAAAGGACAATAGATTATGTAACCTCGCTTAAGAGGTCAACACCTGGCTTAACGAACTTCGAAAAGACCTCAACAACGCAAGCATAATTTCAACAGATATCTTAAGTAGCTGTTTTTGGATGGTTCGGCCGCCACTGCCACCACAGGCCCTCGGAAGAGGCTTCCACCGTATTGACTGTGCTAAGACTGCATGGTTAACCTCACAGACGCCATCTTAGAGGGGATTAACCTTACTTTTTATGCACAAGAGAGCAAGCCTAACCTCAGAGCTGCCATGTTGGAGGAGCATAACCTCACTTTTACGGCGAGATGCCCTTCCCGACGCGAATTTTGCATAAGAGAGCATGCCTAACTTCACAGTCGCCATATTGGGGGCCTAACCTCACCTTTGATACCTGGGCTAACTGCAGATCTAACTTTACGCTGACCACGCGTTAACCTCTCAAGACTTGAGTTGAACTTGGAACAAGATGGCGGCTATACACAGGCTCTTATGGAGAAAGCTGGCTTAGGGGAGACTTGGGAATTAAGATGACGGCCTAAGGGCGATTGCTCAAGATGGCGGCTATACACAGGCTCTTATGGAGAAACCTGGCCCAGGTGCTACTGCGTAAGATGGCGGCTATTCATAGGTTCTTTTGAAGAAAGCTGACCCAGGAGAGACTTAGGAATTAAGATAACATCCTAGAGCGATTGCGCAAGATGGTGGCTGCGTATTACTTCCTAGTGCTAGGGCCCTCGAGGTAAGATAGTTGCTATACATTGGTTATACGAAACTACCTATAAGGAGATGAACCAAGAGCTAATGGTGATACATTGTTCTTACAGGCCTAACTCCACAGAGCTGCCTCAGGGGCTTACAACTTGTAACTTATGACCCATTCATTTTGTTACCTTGAATCGTAGCTCTTACCTCATCCCCAGAAAGTTAGACTAGTAAAACTAATAGGTCATAAGTTACAAGTTGTGAGCTGAGGCAGCCCTCTAGTTAGAGTATAGCAGTCACCTTACCTCAGTTCTAATGCAGCTCTCCTCCCCAGGGTTAGTTCCGTAAGAGCCTATGTATACGCAAGAGCCCCTCTGCTAGACTAAAGTTATGAAGGGCAGCTGGTAAGAAGGATGAGCGACAACCCAGCTCCTTAAAGTTAGTCTAATATAACCTAACTTTCGGGAACTGAGGCAGGGGCTACTAGGCAAGATAGCCGCTGTACATTGGTGTCATATGTTATATGGAGCTGAAAAATGGACATTAAGAGAGAAAGATACAGAACATTTGGAAAGTTTTGAAATGTGCTTGTGGAGAAGAATGGAAAAAGTGAAGTGGACAGATAAAGTGAGAAAGGATGAAGGGCTAAGAACAGTAGGAGAGAAGAGGCACCTGATGGAATTGATATGGAAGAGAAAAATATCCCGGTTGGATCACATACTATATCACAGAGAGTGATGAAGGGAAAGAATAGATGGAAGAAGAAGGTTTGGAAGGTAAAGACGTATCAAACAAGGTAGAAGCTCTGAACAACTGAAACAAGATGCTCAGGACAGAAAATAATTGAGGATGTCCTGTTGATACCTGTCTCAAGACAGATTCACAGAAGGAGAAAAAGACAGTAAAGCAAGTTGTAACCAGCCTGATTGACTCATTCGCTACAGGATTACTTGGTTCGAGAACTGGAAAACATCCAAAATAAAGCAGCTCGATTAGATCTCTGCGATTTCGGACAAAAAGAGTAGCGTTACGGAAATGTTGCAAACTTTGGGCGTGGAAGACTGGGAAGTAAGGAGACGAGCAGCTCGACTAAGCGGTATACTCCAAGCTGTCAGTAGAGACATGGCGTGGAATGACATTATCAGTCGAATACGTTTCAGCGGTGTTTTAAAAAATAGGAAAGTCATAATACGAGGATAAATTTGGAATTAAGAGGACAAATTGAGGCAGATATTTGTTTACTGGAAGATGAGTTAGGGATTGGAATTATTTACCAACCACCAGCTATCTATCTATCTATCTATCTATCAAAAGTTTTCATTCCCCACATTGAAGGGGCGGGGTGGGCCACCTAGGGGGTTACGACCTCTCTCTAACATGCGGGCGGGTTAGGGTGAAGGTATTTACCAAACAAGATGTTATAGGTCTTTTATCTTCCGGCATCGTACGACAGGGAGTGGCAAAGAGAACATTTTTCCATTCTTCAAAAATCCGACAAACTCTTCCTGGTTATAAACCACGATCCTGAGATCCGAAGGTTGATACTGTACCACTGATCGATGGAGGGATAAATTCTACTAAAAATACTCCTTTAAAAGGTGTTTTGATTTAGAAAATAGATTTTCCTCTCAACTATACTATTATTCAGTTTAAGAGCAGCAAGTAACCTGATAGAGGATTATCATTCTTTCATCTCGCCGTTCATGACAGCCGGGAGTATATAATTACTTTAGTAATAACGGAGCTCTTTTGAAAAGCTTCCTCCTCTTTCCCTCAGGCCTCATATTTACATTCTCGTGAGCGATGAGTTTCATTCCATCAATATGGTAATATATTTATAGAAGGAGAGAGAACGTCTCCTGTTGGCAAAGAGAGAGCAGTATTTAAAAGAAAAAGAAAGACAAACTGATAAAATGTGAACAAAAAAGGCATTGAGATAAGAGACAGACAATGGGAGATATATTAACTGGGCTCTTACACCTGAAGTCCTCTTTATTTTCAGTGATTTGTACTGAGAATTGGTTCTAATACCGGGTGGCATCAAACTTGGCACACCAGCCATTCTCTGGACTAGCTGACCTACTGGAAGATCACAAGTAGTGTCACTCACACTGCGGCACTTCATAGCTGTATGACCATATCTTACGGCTGTTCACAGTCTAACACGTCAGGGAGTGTTGTCAAGCACGAATAGGAAATTTGTCCTATAAGTGTCACGGAAACAAGGTGAATCTCTTCCTCGTGAACAGTCCAGATATTCTTCTGAAGACCAGCCACCATCTATCAAAAGTTTCATTCCCTGAAGGGGCGGGGCGGGCCACCTACAAGTACGGGCCGTGAACGCATCATTGTCAACATTGTCCTACAAGTCTTAAGGGAACCACACACAGAAAGCCAAGCTACGCTAATCTAAACAATGCCAAGCTAAGGAGGCGATTTTCATACTTGTAGCTGGATTTGCGCATGCGCACATTCACTGTTTTGCTCAACGTCTAGCAAATGGTCGTTTTATGCGTGTGACTTTCGTGAATGACCCCAGTACAGTAGGTATTATATTCCTTAATTATTTCTGTAGTCCGCCTCTTTGGTGTAATGGTTAGTGTGATTAGCTGCCACCGTCGGAGGCCCGAGTTCGATTCCCGGCTCTGTCACGAAATTTGAAAAGTGGTACGAGGGTTGTGAAACTGAGTCAACTCAGCCTCGACAGGTCAACTGAGTATAGAGGGGGGTTCAATTTCCTCCTCAGTCATCCTGGAAGTGGTTTTCTGTGGTTTCCCACTTCTTCTCCGGGCAAATGCCGGGATAGTACCTAACTTAGTGCCACGGCCGTTTTATTCCCTCTTCCTTGTCTGTCCCTTCCCCTCACAAGGCCCCTGTTCAAAATAGCACGTGAGGCCACCTGGGCGAGGTACTGGTCCTCCTCCCCAGTTTTATCCCCCGACCCAATGTCTCACGCTCCAGGATACTGCCCTTAAAGTGGTAGAAGTGTGATCCCTTGCGGAGTCCGAGGGGAAAACCAACCCTGGAAATTAAATGATCAAGAAAGAATTATTTCTGTGTTCGCTATCATGGAGGGCAGACGAAAGGAGGAAATACTGGTTGAAGAGATACAAACATATACTTTTCTGTCAAATTATTAAACCATGAATGGCAACTGTTGGCAAAAATAAATTAAACACTCGAAAATGTAACATTTATTATTTTTACATAAATTTTTAACCCTACTTTCTATAATTTGTATACTTCTTATGCATTTATTTCTTAATACAATCGTCATAAATAGAGGGAAGTTCATGAAACCCTTCCTGATTTATACGAAAGTAATTCTCATCAATTAATCCGCGATCAAAGTTTAGCTTAGGTTCTTATCAGTGACATAGCACAACATAGCTTGACATTGTTTAGCATGGCGTAACTTAGCGTAGCTTATCTTAGCTGTCTGTGTGTGGTGGTCTTCAGTTCAGGAGAATAACTTTACTGGGCGGCAGAGAAGCAAGACCTGTTGCCTAAATCCCTGGGGAAGGGTAAATCAACTGTTGATATAATATAGTACTTACAGGTTTGAAATCTCTGTAGAAGAATAAAACAAATTTATAACAAACGTACAAAAAACGCTCCAAAATTTTTGACGGCAGGTATTGGTTGAATTAAGAGAAAATAAAATAACTGGGAGAAATAATTCCAGAACATTCAATTTTACTACACATCATTTTAAAATTTATAAACCCATCAATGGAACGTATTCTACTGTAAATAGTAGGAGGGAAATCAAGTGTGTACAACAAGTTATTGCTTTAATAATAACTTATCTGTATTGGCAAGCATAAGACTTTATAATAGTTTGATCAATGACTAAGCTTTTCAAATGGAATTTTAATTGCATGTTGCCACTTTGTTGTTTAATGATACACAAATGAACAACATTGAATAGATATATTTATAGACTGAAAATGGTTTAGAAAAATCTGCTGTAGAAGAAGATTGAACGAGAGTATGGTATCACTAAGTATTTTTACAACAAGAATTATAGAAAAATCTTAAAATACAGTAAAATACTGCAATGATAAACCAAAATATACTTACACAAGAGAATGTACAATTTTAAAATATAGTTTAGATAAAATGGAAGTTCTAAGTGGATGAATCATGAGAAAAATCTTGAGTACAATAAGAGAACAATGGAAATTAAGAAGTAACAAGGAAATATACCAACGTAGAAGCTATAACAGAAGCAAAATGAAAAAAAACAGATTACTATTGTTTGGAAATATCTATAGAATGGATGATAAAAGATTGAAAAAACAGATATTCAAATACCTTTGGGAGAAAAAGTCAACAGCGAGCTGGATACAAGTGGTCAAGAAAGATTTAGAAAGAAAGAAATTAAGAGAAGAGGAAACTAAGAAAGAGTAATTTTTAAAAGAAAATTTTAAGAATGGAAGGGTTCCAAGTAAGAATGAAAAAAAATAACCGTCCAAAGTAGTCTGAGGAGAGAAGAAAAAGTATAGTGCAATGATAAAGGAATACCGGAAAGAACGGAATACAGAACAACAAGGAAGACTGAATTGAAATTGACATGTTGTCCCCAGCAGGCCTCATCGTAAATAAATAATAATAATAATAATAATAATAATAATAATAATAATAATAATAATAATAATAGAAGGAACTAAATCAAGATTCGACCATCAATCATTAATCATCAAATTTAGAAAAAGTTATTCCAAGTAGATGAAATGCAAGTATCCAGGCGATATTATTCAACCATCAGTGTTAAATCAGGTCTTCCATACAGTCTAAATACTGATGGCTAAAAACGTTATTTTCATGTAACCGTTACTTATGTCTCAGTTAAAAAATATTACAACTAACAGTTTAAAATAACGTTCTACCATTTATTAGGCTTCATATAATAACAAATTAATCTTTGTTACACGCAATAAAGAACAAGTTCGAATACTGTTTTAAATTTATCAACACTGATTTGCTTCGTATTATTATTATTATTATTATTATTATTATTATCATTATATATAATTCGCTGGGGCCATCAAGGACTACGTTAAGTCTTGTTACATTTGACACTGAACTTGGCCTTCTTTAGAGCCCAAATTTCCCTCATTCCTTGTGAGTGGGCCTGCTTACGCTCCTCTGTACAAGGGGTACCGTGTCTTTTCTTCGGTTGCTCGTCTCGGTTTAGCCCGTTCGTCAATATTTTCTTGCTAAAGAGATCTCTGTTAAGAGAGTCTTCAGCTGAGATATGTAGCATTTGCAGGTCTTCTTTGGTATTTCTAAACCAGGGAATTGTGGTTTTGGGGTTTGAATCAAAAAAGTGAAAGATTTCTTTAGTTAAAGTTCTTCCGTCCATTCTTTTCAGATGACCGTAAAATCGTGCCCGTCCTTTTCTGATTGTGTCGGTAATTTTCTCTATTTTGCTGTAGACTTCCTTGTTGGATCTCTTTTGATGGATTCCATTTCTGTACTTTGATCCCAAGATTCCTCTCACAATTTTTCGTTCTCTTTTCTCCAGTTCTTCAAGGAGTACTTTGTTGGCATTTAGAGACAGGGTTTCGGCTGCATATAGAACTACTGGCTTCAGAACTGTTTCATAGTGACGTATCTTGGTGTTTTGGGAAAGGCATTTTTTGTTGTAGATTGTGTGGGATGTTTGGTAGGCTATTTCCAGTTTGCGTACTCGTTCCTGAAGTGCTTCTTTGTCCAGTCCATTTTTCATGATGATCTCACCCAGGTATTTGAATTTGTCTACTCGGGTGATGTACCCATATTTTGTATAGAGTTTTGGTGGAGCCTCATTGATGTTAGTCTTTACTTCTGTTTTCTCAAACGATATCTGCAAACCAGTTTGTTCGGCAATTTCCTTTAAAATTTCAACTTGAGCTCTAGCGGTTTCTATGTCGTTTGAGAGAACAGCAATATCATCGGCAAATGCTAAGCAGTCTGTTGCGATCCCCTTAGATTTGGTTCCTATTCTCAATGGACTGTAGTTGGTTTCCTGTAATCTCACCCGCCAGGTTCTGATGATCTTTTCAAGAACACAGTTGAAGAGTATCGGGGATAGCCCATCACCTTGTCGGACTCCTGTTTTGATGTCAAGGGAATGCGAGAGACATTCGTGGAACTTCACCTTGGATTTTGTATCGGTCAGGGTGGCTCTAATTAATGCCAGCAGTTTCAAATCAACTCCAAATTCATTTAAGATATTTAACAGGACTTCCCGGTCAATGGAGTCGTACGCTTTCTTAAAGTCCACAAAGACAGACACATACTGCTTGGACCTTAGTGTACAATATCTGATGATCGTTTTGAGATTTTGGATCTGTTCAGCTGTTAAGAGACCTTTTCTGAACCCTGGTTGGTATTCACCCATTTGATGTTCGACTTGTGCTTCCAAACGCTCCAGGATGGCAAGTGATAGAATTTTGTAAGTCACGGGTAGCAAAGATATTCCTCTGTGGTTGTTGATGTTCTTCATGCTGCCTTTTTTATGTAATGCATGGATCAAAGCTATTTTCCAATTTTCGGGTAGGGTCTCCTTGTTCCAAATTTCTTCTATTTGCTTTTGCAATATATCAAGTGATTCCTCTGGGGCATATTTCCACAGTTCTGCTACTACTGAGTCTTCCCCAGGCGCTTTGTTATTTTTAAGACGGGCAATGTGGCGCTTGATTTCATCTCTGTCGGGTGGTCTGGAATCTGGGTACCTGAGTAAGGGTTCCTTGGTCTCAATGGGGCTTTGCGATTTAGAGCAATTAAGTAAATTCTTGAAGTAATCTGCCAGAATGCTGCAATTTTCTTCATTTGACGTCGCCAGTGTGCCGTCCTTTCGCTCAAAGCATAGAGATGGTGGTTTATAGCCAGTGAGTTTGCGTTTGAAGGCTCTGTAGTACTCTATGCTTTCATTCTTCCTAAAGTTTTGTTCTATCTTTTCAATGAGAGATTTTTCATATTTGCGTTTCTCAGTTCTGAACACCCTAGCTGCTTGGACACGTTGGGTTTTGTAGGTTTCCCAATCATTTTCTGATTTCATAGAGTAGTACTGTTTCCACGCATTGAGTCTTTCTTGGAGGACTGATTCGCAGGTACCATTCCACCAGACATGCTTTTTGCTTCTCTTGATTTCTGCAACGTTTTTGGCGGCCTCAACAAGAAGACTTTTGGCGTTGTTAAAGTCACAGTCATTTGGTCTAGCCTTCTCGTGGAACTCCTCGACCCTTTGCCGAAGTTTATCATTGTCGAAGTGTGTGATCTGTTTGGTGGTCTTCCTTGTGTTTGCGGGAATTGGTTTGAATTTGATAAGAGACATATAATGATCTGAGGCCATATTGATGCCTTTCTTTACCTTGACATTCATAATCTCAGGGCTGTTTCTCCTGGAGATTGCAACATGATCAATTTGGAACTCTCCGAGAGCTTGGACGGGAGAACGCGAAGTCATTTGCTTTCTGGGTAGATGGCGAAAGTGGGTCGACATGACCTGCAGGTTGTGATTTTCGCAAATGGACACCAGCCTTTTGCCGTTGGGATTGGTTCTTTTGTGAGCAGGGTAATTTCCTGTAACTTTCTTGTACTTCTGGTCACGACCTAGTTGGGCATTGAAGTCACCCAAAAGAAGCTTGGCATGGTGTTTGGGGATTTTGTTTAATTTTTCATCCAGTAGGTCCCAGAAATTATCAACTTCGACTGGATCAGACTTGTTCTTATCGTTTGTAGGAGCATGTGCGTTAACTAGGGCGTAGGGTTTGTTCGCGCATTTAATTGTAGGTATAGACAATCTGTCATTCACAGGTTCGAAATTTGCAACCGATTTAAGGATCTTGGTTCTAACAGCAAACGCGGTTCCAAGCATCACAGCTCCATTGCGGATTCCTCTTTGCGCTTTGCTCTTGAAAAATCGGTAGCCTTCGGATTCAAAAATCTCTTCATCTGGGTACCTTGTTTCCTGTAGGGCCATTATGGATATCTGACTTTCGTGAAGAGATTTGGTGAGGGTTTTCAGCTTGCCAGTTTGTGTAAGTGAATTTATGTTGAAAGCTGCTAGAAAGGTTTTAGATTTTGGCCTGAGTTTTTGACTCTTCGGGATACACCGAGACGCTCCAACTCGTCTCTTGCATGATGTCCAGTCTCCCCCAGAATCCGAACGAGACTCGTGCGCCGTGGCGTTCACGACGAGGGATTTATCCGAAGATTTACCCCCTGGGGTATGTTTCTTGAAATGTTGTGCCATGATGCTTTTTGACTTGACTTTGCTTTGGACGGGTACCCATCCTTTTACAACTAGGGTTGTTAGCCCTAGAGGTTGCCTCAAGATGTTTTCTGGCTTCTGGTCATTTACCAGTCTTCGCCGTAACCCTGGCAAGGGACCCGTTTTTTTCACGGTGGTATTTTATTTCCCTGCTACCCTCTGACTCTGCTGGCGGCAGAACCAGCGAGCTTCCCCAATTCCAATGGGACGCACCCGATGGAGGTAACCGGTAAATCCCCACAGGGTATTATTATTATTATTATTATTATTATTGTTGTTCTTATTCCTCCTCTGCGAACCATGTGACCTTGCCGTGGTGGGGAGGCTTGCGTGTCCCAATGATGCAGATAGCCGAGCCGCAGGTGCAACCATATCGGATGGGTATCTGTTGAGAGACCAGACTAACGAATGGTTCATCGAAAGGGGGGTAGCAGCCTTTCGGTAGTTGCAAGGGCGGCAATCTAGATGATTGACTGGTACGGCCTTGTAATATTACTCAACAATGCTTAGCTTTGTTGATACTGCTACATGGCTGAAAGCAA
Organism: Anabrus simplex; assembly: GCF_040414725.1. Lineage (NCBI taxonomy): Eukaryota > Metazoa > Arthropoda > Insecta > Orthoptera > Tettigoniidae > Anabrus > Anabrus simplex. Next base: position 47,674,558 of record NC_090277.1, read on the forward strand.
CGGGAAACTAAGCCGTAACTACCTCTCGAGGACATGCAGCTCTCTCTGTATGAATGGTGTACTGATGATGGCTTCCTCCCGGGTAAAATATTCCGGAGGTAAACTAGTCCCCCATTCGGATCTCCGGGTGGGGACTACACGAGAGGGGGCGATCATCAGGAAGATAGATACTGACATTCTGCGAGTCGGAGCGTGGAATGTTAGAAGTTTGAATCGTTGTGGTAGGTTAGAGAATCTGAAAAGGGAGATGGATAGGCTAAAGTTAGATGTAGTTGGTATAAGTGAAATACGTTGGCAGGAAGAACAGGATTTTTGGCCAGACGACTACCGAATTATCAACACAAAATCAAACAGGGGAAATGCAGGAGTTGGTTCAATAATGAATAAGAAAATAGGGCAGCGGGTAAGCTACTACGACCAGCAGAGTGAAAGAATTATTGTCGTCAAGATAGACACCAAACCAATGCCCACCGCAATAGTGCAGGTCTATATGCCTACTAGTTCAGCGGATGATGAAGAAATCGAAAAGAATATATGAGGGGATAGAGGATTTAATACAATATGTAAAAGGTGACGATAATCTAATTGTGATGGGAGACTGGAATGCAGTGGTAGGCCAAGGAAGAGAAGGTAGTACAGAAGGAGAATTTGGATTGGTACAAAGGAATGAAAGAGGAAGTCGGCTGGTTGAATTCTGCACTGATCATAATTTAGTCCTTGCCAATACTTGATTCAAACACCACAAACGACGGCTGTATACGTGGACGAGACCTGGAGACACTGGAAGGTATCAAATAGACTTCATTATGATTGGTCAGAGATTCAGAAACCAGGTGTTGTATTGCAAATCTTTCCCAGGAGCAGACGTGGACTCTGACCACAACTTGTTGGTCGTGAAATGTCATCTGAAGTTGAAGAAATTGAAGGAAAGAATGCAAAAAGATGGGATCTAGACAAGTTGAAAGAAAAGAGTGTGAGGGATTGTTTCAAGGAACATGTTGCACAAGGACTAAATGAAAAGGCTGAAGGAAACACTATAGAGGAAGAGTGGAGAGTCATAAAAAATGAAGTCAGTAGGGCTGCTGAAGATATGTTAGGAAGGAAGAAAAGATCAACTAAGAATCAGTGGATAACTCAGGAGATACTAGACCTGATTGATGAACGACGAAAATACAAGAATGCTAGAAACGAAGAGGGCAGAAAAGAATACAGGCGATTAAAGAATGAAGTGGATAGAAAATGAAAGGTAACTAAGGAAGAATGGCTGAAGGAGAAGTGCAAGGATGTCGAAGGCTGTATGGTCCTGGGAAAGGTAGATGCTGCATACAGGAAAATCAAGGAAACCTTTGGAGAAAGGAAATCTAGGTGCATGAATATTAAGACCTCAGATGGAAAGCCACTTCTAGGGAAAGAAGACAAAGCAGAAAGATGGCAGGAGCATATCCAACAGTTTTATCAAGGTAACGATGTAGTTAATTTGGTTCTGGAACATGAAGAGGCTGTTGATGCTGATGAAATGGGAGACCCAATTTTGAGGTCTGAGTTTGACAGAGCTGTGAGTGACCTAAATAGGAACAAGGCACCTGGAATTGATGATAATCCCTCTGAATTACTGACTGCCTTAGGAGAAACCAGCATGGCAAGGTTATTTCATTTAGTGTGCAAGATGTATGAGACAGGGGAAGTCCCATCCGATTTTCGGCAGAATGTTGTTATACCTATTCCCAAGAAAGCCGGTGCTAACAGGTGTGAAAACTACCGCACCATTAGTTTAGTATCTCATGCCTGAAAAATTTTAACACGTATTATTTACAGAAGAATGGAAAAACAACTTGAAGCTGAGTTGGGAGATGATCAATTTGGCTTCAGAAGAAATGTAGGAACACGTGAAGCAATCTTGACTTTATGTCTGATCTTAGAGGATCGAATCAAGAAGGACAAGCCCACGTACATGGCATTCGTAGATCTAGAAAAGGCATTCGATAATGTTGATTGGACCAAGCTATTTATGATTCTGGAGATGATAGGGGTCAGATACCGAGAACGAAGAATTATCTACAATCTGTATAAAAATCAGTCTGCAGTGATAAGAATCGAGGGCTTTGAAAAAGAAGCAGCAATCCAGAAAGGAGTGAGGCAAGGCTGCAGTTTGTCCCCTCTCTTTTTCAATGTTTACATAGAACAGGCAGTAAAGGAAATCAAAGAGACATTTGGAAAGGGAATCACAGTCCAAGGAGAGGAAATCAAAACCTTGAGATTTGCCGATGATATTGTTATTTTATCTGAGACTGCAGAAGATCTCGAGAAGTTGCTGAATGGTATGAATGAAGTCTTGGGTAAGGAGTACAAGATGAAAATAAATAAGTCCAAAACAAAAGTAATGGAGTGCAGTCGAACGAAGGCAGGTGATGTAGGAAATATTCGATTAGGAAACGAAGTCTTAAAGGAAGTAGATGAATATTGTTACTTGGGTAGTAAAATAACTAACGATACCAGAAGTAAGGAGGACATAAAATGCAGACTAGCACAAGCAAGGAAGAGCTTTCTTAAGAAAAGAAATTTGCTCACTTCAAACATTGATATCGGAATTAGAAAGATGTTTTCGAAGACTTTCGTGTGGAGCGTGGCATTGTATGGAAGTGAAACATGGACGATAACTAGCTCAGAAAGAAAGAGAATAGAAGATTTTGAATGTGGTGTTACAGAAGAATGCTGAAGGTGAGATGGATTGATCGAATCACGAATGAAGAGATACTGAATCGAATTGGTGAGAGGAGATCGATTTGGCTAAATTCGACGAGAAGAAGAGATAGCATGATAGGACACATCTTAAGACACCCAGGACTTGTTCAGGTGGTAAGAACGGTAGGGGTAGACCGAGGTATGAATATGATAAGCAGATTAGAGCAGATGTAGGATGCAATAGTTACGTAGTAATGAAACGTTAGCACATGATACGGTGGTATGGAGAGCTGCATCAAACCAGTCTATGGACTGATGACTCAAACAACAACAACAACAACAACAACAACAACAACAACATTATTATTATTATTATTATTATTATTATTATTATTATTATTATTATTATTATTATTATTATTATTATTATTATTGAACAATGAGTAGTACCTTAACATTTTAATGCCTAGAGCCCGGATTTGCGTGCAGTAATAGGTTAGAATTCAATCTCACTGAGACGAGTAGCAAGTGTACACCTACCGCACAATGGTCCTGCTATGAGATTTGCATAAACATTAGGAGCACGTAAAATCTCGGGAATAGAAGCAGCTTTTGGGTGGTCAGGTCGTGTGCGTTTGCAAAGTTTCGTCCAGACATGCCATTTGGGTTCATCAGTTGAATTGGCACGCCCCACCAAGACTTTGCTTAGCATTGGCAGACCAACTGCTAAAATGTCTTCATTCCCTCCCTGAAGTGGGTGGCGGGCCCCTTAGACGGTGACGCCGTCTCTCAGGCCGGGAGATTTGTTACGGTGAAGGAGATGCTCGGAGAAGGTGAGTGGGTTGGCGGCCGTGGCCTATAATATGAACTGTACCGGCATTCGCCTTAGTGCAGGAGAATGGAAAATCACGGAAAAACATTCTCAGGACAGCCGACGGTTGGGGCCAGTCATGAGTTCCGGCTCTTTACCGTCTCCCGAATTGCCCTCAGCTGAGTCCTGGCATTGTTTCCGCTACTTGTGCCAAGCTCCTCACTTTCATCTATCCTATCCGAACTCCCTTGGTCAACTCTTGTTCTTTTCCGACCCCGACGCTATTAGGTTTGCGAGGGCTAGGGAGTCTTTCATTTTCATGCCTTTCGCGGCCCTTGCCTTCCTTTGGCCGATACCTTCATTTTTCGAAGTGTCGGACCCCTTCCATTTTTCCCTCTGATTAGTGTTATATAGCGGATGGTTGCCCAGTTGTACGTCCTCTTAAAACAATAATCACCACCACCACATCTCCCGAATTCTTATTTTTAAAACCGAATTTGGCCGAGAAATAAAGTGTGTTGCATTATATATTGAACGCCATCTTGCAAATACTGACAATAACGTTGGGGCAATTACAGAGCCCTGCTTGACTCCACTTGTGATGCGGAAAGGATCCCTAGGAACATTATTGGAAAGAACAGTAGCAAACATGCCATCATGCAGCAGTCTCAGTATCAGAATGAATTTGTTTGGACATCCAATCAGAGCTAGGACTTTCCAAAGAGCTTCTCGGTTAACAGAGTCAAAAGCCTTAACAAGATCTATGTAAACCATAAACAAAGGTTGATTTTGTACTCTATATTTTTCTTGCGCTGAAGATTATACCCATTGTGCTGCGATTGGGCGTAAATCGGCACTGTGTTGATGGTAGACATACACTGCCTGACAAAAAAAAAAATGGTATCACCCCTAAGAAATGGTCGGATGTCAATGTAACTTCATAAACGTGCACACCATCATTGGGTATGTGAATGGTTAGTGTTGTTATAATTCAGGCTTCGTAGGGTATAGAAGGTGCGTGAACAGCGTCATATGTTGAGTGATCACTATGAAGGACACGGAGATGCCGCGTATTCGTGTGGTACAGCGTTATCAGCACCTTACAGAGTTTGAAAGGGATCTCATTGTGGGTGTCCATTTGACCGGCTGGCCGAATCGTGCAATATCCAGATTTGTGGGGCATTCGGATATGACAGTGGCCCAATGTTGGATTTGGAGATTGCGGTCCTGATATCAAAAGACGAATTTCGCTTGGGACTATGTCCCCGATCTGGAAGAGCAGAGATATCAGTTTTGCTACTAAGTACAGATTAATCAATGCGATTATATTCCCACTGTTCATGTATGATCCTCATCTTCCAGGAAAGAAGAAAGGGCCAAATACAATGGCAGAAAGAAGTTCATCAGGATCTTAAAAAATGTGGCATTGAGGAGAGAGATATTACAAACAGAATAGTGTTCCGAAGGAAAATTAAGGAGGTGATGGGATCTGTTCGTAGAGAAACCGAGGAGAACAAGAAGGGTGTTCGTGGTGTAGGGTTTAGTGTGATTAGCTGCCACCCCCGGAGGTCCGGGTTCGATTCCCCACTCTGCTACGAAATTTGAAAAGTGGTACGAGGGCTGAAACGGGGTCCGTTCAGCCTTAGGAGGTCAACTGAGTAGAGGTGGGTTCGATTCCCACATCAGCCATCCTCGAAGTGGTTTTCCATGGTTTCCCACTTCTCCTCCAGGAAAATGCCGGGATGGTGCCTAACTTAAAGCCACGGCCACTTCCTTCCCTCTTTCTTGTCTCTCCCTTCCAAAATTCCCATCCCTCCACAAGGCCCCTGTTCGGTGAGGGCGCCTGGGCGAGGTACTGCCCATCCTCCCCAGTTGAATCCCTCGACCCAGAGTCTGAAGCTCCAGGACACTTCGCTTGAGGTGATAGAGGTGGGATCCCTCGCTGAGTCCGAGGGAAAAACGAACCCTGGAGGGTAAATAAAGAAGAAGAAGAAGGAGAAGAAGTAGAATTTCTAGGATTTTTGCTCATTTAATTAAAGCCACATTAATTAAAACTGCCTTTAGACGTGTGGAGGAAAGGACTGGATGCGGAATGATTCGAAGGATAATTTAAATAATGCCAGAAGAAATAATTAGGCCAAGATTGTAATTAAACCTTCACAAAAGAAGGAAATCCTTATCTGGAACAGCCTTGATATTATAGATATTTAATTTGTCGTACGAGTTGTTTACAGAGAGATTAGGATATTTTCAGGAATATTACGGATTTTCTGGGTAATAATTTTAGCGCGACTGAGATGACCAGCTTACCCACTCGAGAGTTAGACGCGATACACATAATCTCCACGTACGGAGGAGCTCAGATGTGTCTGTCTCGCTTCAGAGCTAGAGAATTATCTTTCATTTTGTACTTAGTTACTACATCGCTCTGCTCTGATCTCAAATGTTGATTGATTCATTGACTGATTGATTGATCACTATCACCACCATTTAACTCCGTGGTACCTTCTGAAGCCCCTTTCGGGTAACGAGGAAAGTTAGAAGAGCATCATAAATAGCGTTTAGTTCTTATTGTCTACTAGCATATGTATCCGTTCTTCGCACGGGAATTGGTAAAACTCGCAGATTTAATGATTTCTTCATGAATTTATGCAGAGTTACATGCCTGTATTCAAACGTTTAATACGGCATGTTGAACTGATATTCTTCTACGAAAGCACTTGGCAGTAGTCGAACGTGAAGTACAATAAAACTGAACAAAGTGGAGGCAGACTGAGGACGAACACAGAGTGTATTTAATGGTACAGTTCTTGATCTGATGTTTTCCGTAATTCTCCATACTTCTCGGTTACATATTCCTGTTCATCTGAAACTGGGAGTGGCGCTGTGGCTGAACAGTCATTTTGGACAGCTGGTAGTGATAAGGATAGGGATGATGCTGTGTCTTCTCGACATGAAGCCAGTCATGGCATTACTACGGGGTGGGAAGGCTATGGTAGAAAGGTGGTGGTAGTTAATGGGGTGTAACAGTTACGAGGCTGTCTTTAGTAACTATTTCAGCTGGTGGCTTCTGCATCAGGGTTTATATAGTTAGATTGGTGTCTTGTAGAAACTAGATCAGTGCTCTGTAGATTTCGTAATCTTGGTCTTGAAGAATAATGTTGATATTTGTGGGCAGCAGGATATGCACTGACCGAAGTTGTGCGAATAACGTTGTTAGTCCTAAAGACTCATGAAACCAATCGTTCGACTTCTCGCAACGATCGCTAATCGCACCACACATCGCTAAGGTGGATTTTTCCGTACTCAACACCACTTCTTCTTTTTCCCGGCCGGGTGACGCCGCATCTTTACTTCCGCACCCAGCCGCGACTAAAACGCATATCGGCTGACGCCAAGTAGGAAGTCGGCCTTCCCATCACCATCATGCCCAACTGCATCCTTCACGATGTCGAGCTCACCTACTCGGATGAAGAACTTCTCCACTATTTGCGCAATAACTGCTTCCCGATCACCAACGTATCTCGGGTACAGGAAAATTGTCTTCCCACTCGTCGGATCCTCGTTCAATTTCCAACAGAAGAAGCCGTACAACAACTGCTCCAAGACCTCTCCACGCATCGTGTGGAACGTTGCCCTTCATATTTTGACGACGCTTTTGAACCCCTCGCAACACCCATACTACCCCAAGGCCTCCCGCCTCCCCTCACATCGCTCTCTCCCTACGACCCCCCTGTCACCACCAACACTTCTGTCCATGCTTCCTCTACTATTACTCGAACTACTACAGTTATGTCCCATTCCTCCCCACTTATGACGTTTCCTTTACTCCCTTACTCAACAACATGCAACAAACCAGCCACCGCTCAAGATACAGCGTGCCCACCGCATCCACCATCACCGCCGACAGACCAGCATACCATCTACAGCTGTGCTGCTTGCGGAGTGGATCCGAATCTACCAACTGAGGTCATCGCCCACGAACTTCGCCTGGCAGGGATCCCCGTGCGGATCCAAAACGCCGACGGACTCACATATCTCGTGCGCCCCCAACTTCCGACGTCTGCAGACAATCAACGCCTCATCGCTCAAGGAATCCATCTTCACGGTCGCCAGCAGCGAGAAGAACCCTCCCGCTCACCTCCCCAATCTTTCACTCGACCTACATCACCACGTCTGCGTCCCTGGCCTACCCCTCCTCCTCCTCCTCCTCCACTTACTCCCAATATGCGGTTTCATCCACCCCTACCCAATTACTTTTCTCCATCTCCGCCCTCATCAGACATTCTTCGCCTGCTGCTCACATCCCTTCTGAACTTCTCGTCCTTCTATCACAACTTTGCCCTTCACCTTTTCTCTCGTACTCTCCTCTGAATGTTCATATCTTGCACACATCCCCTTAAATAATAACATCCACGCACACACCTCCACATTCCTCACTTCGAATTACCCACCTCCTTCTTCCATCACCTCTACCCGACCCACCCGCATCTCTTGGCCAGAGAGAGGGCGTAACCCTCTAGGTGGCCTGCCCCACCCCGTCAGGGTGGGGAATGAAAACATAAAAAAACCAATCGTTGACGAAAACCTCTCTTATTATTTGTTCTATAGAAAAGAGTAAAATGGATTTTTATTTAAACCTTGAAATGACACGGCAGCAGGTAGAATTCCATTAAGTTAGGCTGTGCATATTTTGTGGGAGTGCAAAATCACGTTTTAGTATAAACCCCCAGTCATTTCTGGGATTTAGAAACAACATTGGCCCTAAAACCTAACCAAGGACAGGTGGATTCTAAGATGAAGTTTGGTAGAAATATATCCAGTAGTTTTCAAGTGATAAGAACTCAGGTAAACAGACAAAGAGACGGACAGCAAAACCCAAAAATATGCTTCTTCTTCTTCCTTATCTGTTTACCCTCCAGGGTCGGTTTTTCCCTCGGACTCAGTGAGGGATCCCACCTTTACCGCCTAAAGGGCAATGTCCTGGAGCTCCAGACTCTGGGCCGGGGCATACAACTGGTGAGAATGGCCAGTACCTATCCCAGGCGTCCTCACCTGCTATGCTGAACAGGGGCCTTGCGAGGGGATGGGAAGATTGGAAGGGATAGACAAGGAAGAGGGAAGGAAGCGTCCGTGGCCTTAAGTAAGGTACCATCCCGTCATTTGCCTGGAGGAGAAGTGGAAAACTACGGAAAAACCACTTCCAAGATGGTTGAGGTGGGAATCGAGCCCACCTCTACTCAGTTGACCTCCCGAGGCTGAGTGAATCCCGTTCCAGCCCTCGTATCACTTTTCAAATTTCGTGGCAGAGCCGGGAATCGAACTCGGGCCTCCGGGGGTGGCAGTAGTCTAACGTTACGATTTTATTTATATATATAGATTCTATTAATAGAAGTGTAACTTCGAATATAAGAAGGTTTCAATTATGGTAAGATCGACGAATTGCACTACAGTTGTACCAGTCGATAAAAGCAGCTAACGTTGCTAATTTCGCTAGTTGTATTTGAGTTGGCCGCGTGTTATAACAAGGACAAACGCTAGTCCTGTGCGATAGTAAGGTGACGAACCGCCTTCCGTGTGATTCTTTTTTCAGATACTCTAATTGCTTGAGATGAGAAAGGTTGCAAATAATGCAGGCCTGTTGATGTAAACGTTTTGGCAATAAAATGTGTTGTTAGCTAATCATGGAGGGTTAGTATCTTCTCATTTAATTTAGTAAGACCAAAGGTCTGATAATGGATAAAAACCTTAGTTGGAACGATCATGTAACAGGTATATGTCAGCGAGTGTTTTATTCCTTACATTTCCTTAAAAAACTCAGAGATTTACTCCCCCAAAATGTAAGAAAACTGCTTATCCAAAGTATGGTAATGCCAATATTCGACTACTGTGACGTAGTATACAGTAACCTGAATGCCTCACTTTCCATCAAGCTCCAAAAGGCACATAACGCATGCGTTCGATTTATTTCAGATATACCAAGGTTTAGCCATATTTCTCCCGCATTTGCTAGGCTTTCATGGCTACGCTTAAGAGAGCGACGAAATTTACACACACTTTCCCTGTTACATCGTATACTGAACCTTAACACACCTGAATACCTTGCCACACAATTCCATTACCTAGCATCACCTTCTAGTATTCCTACCAGATCATCATCCACCGCAGTACTAAGCATTCCTATTCACCGCTCAACTGGCTACAGTAGATCATTTATAGTCGCCGCCAGCCGAATTTGGAATTCCCTACCTGCTGAAATTAGGAGCGTGTCAAACCACCTCCGCTTTAAGAAACTCTGTCAAACCTGGTTAATGGATAATAATAATTTCTTATAACATAGTAGGATTAGATCATAGTAAAGTTTTAGATTAATTAAAACATTTAATTGCTACCTTAAGATATTAAACTGTAGATAATTTAGTGTATATTTAACTCTTCATGTAGGTGTATGTATGGTCGGACAGAATAGCAGGCTTCATAGCCTGAGTCCCGCCATATAAAACAAGACAATAAATAAATAAATAAATAAATAAATAAATAAATAAATAAATAAATAAATAAATAAATAAATAAATAAATAAATAAATAAATAAATATACGAAAGACTTATAAAGAAGAAAGTGATCATAGCTAACAAATCAATGCAATACACTAAAAATCCAGGGCAGATCGTTACAAACGGACTAGAACCTATTTGAGGCAAACTGTGCCAAAGCAATCTGAAAGAACTAGAAAAACTTTAAAGTAACTTCTTTGAAGAGAGTGTTATGCGTCTCTAAGTTTACACCATTCAAACTCGTGTATGAGATAGCGAAAAGACTTTCTTCTTGGAAGATTAACGTTTCTACCAGACCGTGGCCTCTGCTCATGCATACATGAAAGTAGTTCAGGATCTGACAAATAAAAAGAATCAGATCTGGTGCGATTTCTACTCGACTGCATCCACGACAACAATTGAATTGATGTGCATAGGCTATGAACTTAGGAACACAGTGACTCGATTTGCAATCCACGGGTATCATAACAAATTATGCAGGATTAAAATATTTTACCAGTCAACAGAAGAATGCGCCTGTGATTTGTGTGAGGCACACTGAGACAAATACCATGTTCTAGTGTGAACAGCCTCACTCACGAAGTTTTGTAGTTATTTACTTCGATACTGTTGTCTGAAGCGACCTTCGCTGATAAAGACATTAGACGAGGCCATTGAATGCTTTTTATGATGCTTGTTGTTTAAAGGTGCCCAACATCTAGGTCATCAACCCGAGGCTATTTAAAGCAAGCATTTATTACATTATTATTATTATTATTATTATTATTATTATTATTATTATTATTATTATTATTACAGCTCGAAATATTATGCATTAATAGGTTAGATTGCAAACTTCCTGAAGCGAGTAACAAGTATAGTCTACCTTAGCAACGATTATGCTGCAGGGTTTGCATAAACATTAGGGGTACGTCCCATCAGGACCCCTATCATTTATATTACTCTTGCTACATTATGGACGAGCCGGTGGCCGACAGTTCCTACTAACCAAATTAGTTTGCAGTCTAACCTGTTACTGCATAAAAATCCGGCCCTTAATTATTATTGTTATTATTATTATTATTATTATTATTAATATTGTTACGGGGATTATGTGGAATGCAGAGATGTACGAAGGTGCCGGAGTGAATGAATGGACGAAGAAACGATCAAAGCATAATTTAAAGCACTAAAATTCAGAATTTCATTTATTTCCTTCCTTTTTTTCTGACTTTAAACTTGATAAACCAATAACAGTGGATATAATAATGGTGAGCTCGTTAGCTCTTATTACAATAGTGATTCGAAAACCTAAAACAATCAGGAACTATAGACATAATGATTTTTGAGAGACGAGTTTGATAACTCAAACGTTACACGATAACAAAGAGCACTATTGCTCCAGTCAGTTACAATATAGGAGACTAGGCGCCGAAATTTACATTATTCCAGCCTCTCAAAAGCACATGTTTCCACTATGAATTTTACATTCTATCATTATTAAACAGTCTTCACTGTCTAGCCCACTCGACAGACATATGATGATGGATATTTAGAAACTAAACAGGGACAAGAAGTGCCCATACTAAATGGCCTTAATGGTCGAAAGAAAAGGTTCAAGATATCGGCCATAAACAAAATGCTAGGAGGCGATCACTTGCACTCCTTTGGAAATACACTTTGAAACTCGTAAGTTCCTATGTGGGCTTATGGCTCTAAGTTACCCATGCTAAGCGTAGACTACAGAGGGTGACTAGTTGGAGAAAACTATTAAGTTCCAAAAGAAGAGATAAAATTTAAAGTTTTACAAAATCGTAGTCACCCCAATACCAAGTTGAATGGGAATTAAAAGAGGGTGAACACTCTTTATTCCCAAGTCCTTAGACTTGTTTGAGAATTTACATTTTAAAGATGATATTGAACTTCAGAAATTTACATTAAAATTGAATTTGAAACCTTCCCCTCAAGTCAGCTTTCTGAAAGACGTCTGCCATTACCTTGAGCTGGTGAGCCTTCCGACAGCGGGCAAGGCTTGTCCCCTGCTTCCACTACGTATGCACTCTAGATCTCAAGACTGGAGCGATGAAAAGGCAACATGATCCAAAAACTCCCAGCTTTTATAGCATAGGGGAAGGTTCCAGCACTCACTAGGCCGAAGGCCCGTACATACCCTCAATTTTGATTGGCTAATTGAATAAATATCCAAAATTCGTGATTGGCTAATAATTTCATGAAGAAGGAAGATATAGAAGTGCTAGTAACTTTAGAACACGAAAACAGTCTACAAATATTTCAGTTTGGAAAACCTCGAAATACAAAAATTCCTTTGAAAATTAATTGTCCATCCTCCCACCAGAGGGGGTACATAAGTGGATAGTAGAGACATCTGAAGATTAAAGTTCAAACTTCTTCCAATACACAATTCAAGGTTCACATCACAGATGGCCTTCTAAAAGGCGCTTACTTTAAATGTACGGAGCAGGTGTGCCTCCGGTACAATTATTATTATTATTATTATTATTATTATTATTATTATTATTATTATTACAGAGCGATTTGGCCGTGTGGTTAGGGGAGCGTAGCTATAAGCTTGCATTCGGGAGATAGTAGGTTCGAACCACACTTTCGGCAACCCTGAAGCGGGTTTTCCGTGACTTCATATTTTCATACCAGGCAAATGCTGGAACTGTGCCTTAAAGGCTACGGCTGCTTTCTTCCCAATCCTAGCCCTTTCCTGTCCCATCGTCGCCATAAGATCTATCAGTCTCGGTGTGACGTAAAGCCAATTGCAAAAAAAAAATATATTATTACTGTTATTATTGTCCGTATCCATGGTTAAATGGTTAACACCGAGCGAGTTGACCGTGCGGTTAGCGTCGCGTGGCTGATAGCTTGTATTCGGGAGATGGTGGGTTCGTCCTGAAGATGCTTGTCCGTAGTTTCCAATTTTCACGCCAGGCATATGCTTGCAGCGTCGAAAACTTTAAATTCCTGCACTTGTAAACGGTTCTCTCCGAGCGAGGCTGATGATTCGTCTGCGTTCTTGGGTTGTAAGCACCTTCGTACTTCCGGATTACTGTTGTACCGGTCTCCTTGTATTTATTTAATGATGGATCTTACTGTGCTGTGCCTAACAGATAGTTCCTTAACAATCCGTCGATAGCTTTTCCGTTGTGAATGCATCAACACTGCTTTATTTCGGAACGACACTGCGTGTCCTTTCGTCTTCAGACTCATGGTGACAACTGGCGTATAATACAGCAGATGAGTAGCGAATGGTGTATCACGTTAGCAGATGGCATTGCTTGTACCTCACAAGCACCACCACTCCTAGATGCCGTTCTCTGTCTCAATACCTTTTTTTCTGATGATGATGGTGCTTCTGGTTTAAAGGTGCGTAACATCCAGATCATCGGCCCTTAATGGTACGAAATGAGGTGAAATGAAATGACAATTTAAAAGTCCAAAATTCATCCACTGACTAGGATTTAAAACGTAATGAGGAAGAATGAAATGATAAGTATGAATTTAAAATAATCGGCGGAGCCAACTCACAATACTGAGAGTTAAATATAATTCCAAAATTAATTCACTGGCTAAAATTCAAACAGATGACTATGAGCAACGATTATGAACTTCAAAAAATCAGTGGATCCGACCCGCAATGCCCCACATTCCCAGAAACTATATTGAAAAATTAGTATTACTGACCAATGGACTGCTTACAAAGCACAATTCTGAATCGATAATGCTTGTTGTCTCAAGGGGTCCAAAATCCAAGTCAACGGCCCCTCTTAATGGAAGTTGTCGCTAGTAAAGTAGAATCATGGTATTTCTCAATTTGCGATACTCGTCAAGAATAGCGTAGTCTCGCGGTGTTCCACACATTATGGTACTACTCACAAGTATTGTACGTTGCACAGGTAAAGCAGACCTATGGTGTTTCTCACATAATGGCGCCACTCGTAGGCAACGCAAACCCATGGTGTTCCTCATATAGGTGTGCGAATCACGGGGACTCGAACTATCCCGCGGTGTTCCACACATAGTGGGTGCTAATCTCAGGCAATGCAGACCCACGGTGTCGCTCATATACTGTTAGTAATCAGAGGCAACACCCAGACCCGTGGTGTTTCTCACAATGGTACTAATCAGAGGCAACGTAAGCCCGTGGTGTTTGGCATGTAGCGGTACCAATCATGGGTACTATAAACCCATATTGACCCACCCACTATTGTTACTAATCACAAACCTATTGTGTACCTAACATAGTGGTGGTACTACTCGCAAGTAAAGGCGACCCATGGTTTTACCCGCGTGATGGTACAAATGACAAGTAGTTTCATGGTTCTAATTTAATCATCCCTTGATCGCCCCTTTTAGTTGCCTCTTACGACAGGCAGGAGATACCGTGGGTGTATTCTTCATTTCCGTCCTCCACCTACAGGGGTCTTTTTGTCTGAAAGAGAGACACATTTACGTTTGTAACACTGTATTTGATGGTATAGGCTGGTACTTTGGACAGCATGGTACGTTATATTATGGCAGGGAGCAGGGAAATGTATGGCGCGTATACCAACTGGCCACTAATATACCGGTGTATCAATACTTTCTTTGGCCGGCTGTATATTATATTCGAAGAACGCCAAAATATGCCATTATAAAACCGTTGTTAGACCCCAGTTCTTATACGCTGGGTCAACATTACTGATGAACAGGAAAGGCAGCGTGGACGACCTGCAATAAGTCGAAAGACGTATCCTCCGCAAGATTCATGGGCTAAGAGTACTTCCGGATGGAACCAACCAACTGAAAACGAACTTCTGACATTACGAACGGCTGGAAACGGCTAAAACTAGCATGCGACGTAGGCGGGTGAAGCTTTGTGGGCACTTTCTGAGAATGGACAAAGGCAGGCCTTACGAAGATCTTCTCATCCGTCAAAAGCTACAAGACTGGAAGAATGTGGCTCAGTGAAGTATAAAAGACTTAGCTTCTGCCGGGATTTCTGATACTCATGTTTCAGACCGCCACAATTTTTGTAAATTGGTAAATTCGTGGTCAAGGTGTTGAGGCATCTTGGAACGATGGCACGTAATACTTGAGGAATAGGAATAAGTCACAAGAAGACAGAGTACTTTGCACAGCCAGGGCAAGCGGGTCCACACAACACTGTCTTCCTTGCTGGGGAACCACTGATGATGACTGAGAAGTTCAAACATCTTGGATCAATCACCACAACTGATGGAAATGTCGATGCAGACGTCAAACACCGCATCAGTATTGATTGGATTGAACGACGGTCTCTTACTGGTATTCTGTGTTACAAGCGGATGCCAGTGAAATTAAAAGGGCAAACTGTACAAACCCACTGTCCGGCCTGCCATAACAAGCAGCACGACCAGCGTATGCATGTCACAGAGATGCCGATATTACGATGGCCGACGGGAGTCACTGTACGTGACTAGCTGCGCAATGAACACGTGTGAGGATCCTTTAAAGTTGTGCCCATCAGCGACAAGATGGAGGAAATGCAGCTCCGCAGGTATGGTCACGTCAGAAGAAGTAATGAACACCATTTAGTACGGAGAGCTCTTGCCATCGAAGAGGCTGCTTTAAGGAAAAGAGAAGTCCCATTAGATCTGGTACAAGAACGTCCGACATACTCCCTGAGTCAGACGGGCCGACCCGGAGTGAGAAGAAGAAGAAGAAGAAGGTTGTTAAATCTTGTAAACCTCTTTTACAGGAAAGAAAAGAGAAACCAATAGCAGGACTCAAGAGGTACTTGGAATGGAAGTGAGTACGGTATCCGAAAGGAACTACACATAAGCGCTCCCTAGTGGGTCACAGCACACGTACAGGCCTTTTCTCATCTTTGGACATTTATTATTCTGTCTCAGCGGGCACCAGACAACCATTTGCAGTTCAACCAACCAGCTTGCACTCTTGTCAATTATGTCTAAATCTAAATTGTCGTTACAAAGGCACTTTGAAACTATTCACTGTGTATGGCTTCTCTTCATCCATCTCAAGAGTTTCAATTGCTACTAATTTTAAGACGTCTGTCCTTTAAAACTTTTCTCCATTATTCCAGTTGCTTATCAGCTGTGCCATGGAAACGATGCCCTTTGCGAATAATAACTGCATTACAAAATACAGTCTTATTTATTTTATTTTACTTGATGGAGGCAGACAGACTGAACAAGTCCATCATAGTCCCCTTGTTGTATCTGTATGGAAAATCACCCACTTATGCAGAGCAGTGGACTCAAGGCTGAATGTTCAGGGAAACGAACTAGGTCGTAGGTCAGCAGCTTAAGTTAATAAACGAGTTGCTCACCTTGGCGCCCGTTGAGGTTGGCTCAATATGGCGGTGATCGCTTGTCTGAAATGCAGGCAGCGTACGTCACAGTGGAGCCAGAGAGCGAGCACACTCGGCATGGGACAGGAGCAGTGGCATTCGATTGTGACTGCGAAGCTCTGCTCGTACCATTCAACGAAATGTTGATTTAAGTTTCTATAATCGCAACAAGTATAGAACTTTTAAAAATATTCCCTTTAGACTTATACTGCGTTCGAAATTAACATTAATATACATTAACGAGTGTGACAAGACAGTCCTTGAATTCCGGAACGTACGCTGTGTTTTTGTCTTGATTTTCCCTGGAATCTTACCACGGCTATAATGTTCATTCAGAACAAGACCACTCATTCCTCAAGAGTTCACGCCATTACTTTACATGTTCTTCAAGACTACTTATAAAACATGTCACAATGTGCATAATAAAAGTCGAAAGAATTTTGAAGTATTTGCACTAATCACAAATATATGCAAATATGCATTATTAAACTTAATAATTCTTTCAATTTCACCGTCAAACGTACTTCCTTGCCCGTTTTCGAGGCCTACATATCGGTTAACAAAACATGCATTTGGGTACATATCCAATGTCTTCGTTAATACTTGCATGTAGGTTTGAGAAGAATGCGATCGTAACGCATATTTTAGTTATCTTTCCGTTGCTGCACTAGAAGTAAAGTACTAATCCATGCGAAAACAACTTTGAACACCGTAACGGAGAGAGAAACACAATCCGATGGGAGAATCAGGTTGCCAGTAGTTAAATAGTATTTAAGATTATTAATTTTCTTGTCAAAAAGTGCAATGTTAACTCAGTGTTCATTAGCAACTCATGTCTTTATTCAAACTTCATATTTGTTAAATAGTATTGGGGTAGGTGTGGAAACTTGAGGAACTCCAATTTTTGTAAATATTATATTCAGGAGTTTTTGTCTACCTTCCCATCACATCTGGTGTGGAGTTCACTACGTAGATTGAAAAATTGCTGGAATCGGAGATAAAGGAGTGGCTTTTTGCGGATGATGTTATTCTCTATAGAGTGATAAATAAGTTACAAGATTGTGAGCAACTGCAACGTGACCTCGAAAATGTTGTGAGATGGACAGCAGGCAATGGTATGTTGATAAACGAGGTTAAAAGTCAGGTTGTGAGTTTCACAAAGAGGAAAAGTCCTCTCAGTTTTAATTACTGCGTTGATGGGGTGAAAGTTCCTTTTGGGGATCATTGTAAGTATCTAGGTGTTAATATAAGGAAAGATCCTCATTGGGATAATCACATAAATGGGATTGTTAATGAAGGGTACAGATCTGTGCACATGGTTATGAGGGCGTTTAGGGGTTGTAGTAAGGATGTAAAGGAAAGTGCATATAAGTCTCTGGTAAGACCCCAACTAGAGTATGGTTCCAGTGTATGGGACCCTCACCAGGATTACCTGATTCAAGAACTGGAAAAAATCCAAAGAAAAGCAGCTCGATTTGTTCTGGGCGATTTCCGACAAAAGAGTAGCGTTACAAAACTGTTGCAAAGTTTGGTTTGGGAAGAATTGAGAGAAAGAAGAGGAGCTGCTCGACTAAGTGGTATGTTCCGAGCTGTCAGCGGAGAGATGGCGTGGAATGACATTAGTAGACGAATAAAGTTTGAATGGCGTTTATAAAAGTAGGAAAGATCACAATATGAAGATAAAGTTGGAATTCAAGAGGACAAACTGGGGCAAATATTCATTTATAGGAAGGGGAGTTAGGGATTGGAATAACTTACCAAGGGAGATGTTCGATAAATTTCCAATTTCTTTGAAATCATTTAGGAAAAGGCTAGGAAAGCAGTAGATAGGGAATCTGCCACCTGGGCGACTACCCTAAATGCAGATCAGTATTGATTGATTGATTGATAAAAGAACTTCGGTATATATTTAAATAAACATCATTATGAGGACAGAGAAAACAACGCTTTCCTTATAGAATATAGATTTTCCTGCAGCTATAGGTTCAAATACAGACTTATTTAGCGAATAAATAATATCATCTAGACTGCTGTGCAGTTATGTAGAGAGAAATCATGACAAGCCGTACCCATGGAATTTTCGATGCAGAACTGTTAAATTATGCGGATTACGTCGCACCGACAAAGATAGGTCTTATAGCGACGATGGTATAGGAAAGTCCTAGGAGTCTGAAGGAAGCGGCCGTGGCCCTTATTCAGGTACAGCCCCAGCATTTGCCTGGTGTGAAAATGGGAAACCACGGAAAGCAATCTTCAAAATTATGCAGATTAGAAGATACTTGCTTTTCGTTTAAGCAAGTTTGCTTTCTAATCTATTAAAGCACTAAAGTCAAGGCTCTCCATTAGGTACGAATAGAAAATCCTGAAGGATTGTTGTGCTCAAGCCTAGTTTGTTTCGTGTACATCAGAGGCAAACTAATAAGTTTTCTTGTAGGAATGTAACTGATTCACATTTTATTGTAAAATTTCTTCCCTTTTATATGATATATTTTCCAGTATTCAATGTAAATGCAGATAGAAACTTATATTACACATAATAGGTTCACCACGTCATGTCAAACCTATTATAAGAACCCATACGCGAACTATGCTGTACCGCATGCTGTTTATAATGGACTTGATTCCCGCATCGCGTGCTGAAATTCTACTCAAGTCTTCCATGTGTGTTACACGTTCAAGACTTGTGATCCTTTTAATATTAATGAGAAAGGCTCTGTAGCAAGGTGTAGGTGTGAAGCAGGTATCGCAGCTAAAGATCAAGTTCACTTTTGTTGGCAAGGAAAGCAATTTCCTTTCAAATGAGATCAATCAGATGTATTATCTATTACAAAAGAGGATTTATACATTAGAAATATCGAATATGGCTGTGTATTAATATGGAAATAAAGCAATGTCATTTGATAAAAGATTTAATTTTCCATGGCATAATGATGAATTTCTAAGGAAATTCTTTCTTCATTATCGGACTATTTTATTTCCCTTCTTCTTATAATTATTATTCCTCATTATTGATTAAAAATATGAGGCCTGGTGAAAAATGGTAAGATTCATAGACATTAAACATGTCTCGCTTTCAAGTTACTATTGCAGTGAAATCCTGCTAACTCGGCAATTTGACGAGCACTAATTTTTCTTCATTTTTTAATCGCTAAATAAATTCCGCTGGTCAAGATATGAGATCAATATTTCTCCCTCTTAATGCGACTTCCGTGTGTTAACCAATGGGCCAGGGCAATTTGGAAGTAGTGACAATGTGATACAGACGTAAACTTCTTTCTTCTCTTGTCTTAGTCGTGGATATCTGAATTTTGGAATGAAATTGAGCGTATAAGCGTTGTACGTTCCTGGAGAAATTTGTTGGACCATTCAGGAAACCATTTTCAAGAAAACAGGCAAGAGACAAAAAAATTTGTGAAATGGTGGACTTATTGAGGAAAATTACAGGCTGCGAAGGTGTTACTTCTGGTGATCTTGCAAAACGGTTGGGGCAGGATGAAAACGGTGAACTTTTACATAGTGAAATAGTTGCACTAGTGAAAGAGAATGCAGATAAAATGAAGATGCATCAGAAGACAAGGAGATGGAAGATAAGGGAAAACTTAAAAAGATGACTCACAGTGAAGGACTACAGACCGCTGAAGGTGCATCTGCTATGGACATTTTGTTTATTCTGTCCTCCACGTGACGAAGCTGCACGAAAGACTAAATGACAGTTAAGCATCACGACATTTCTTCCTACAAAGAACTAGTCATCCCTTCAGTTTCATAAATACATCTCTTTTCTTTAATTTTTAACAATTATTTTAAGATATGCTGTACTTTTCTGTGTCCTGTATTGTGCTAAAACTTTCGTTGAATTAGTATGCAGTAAAATATTATGAGTTGTAAAGGCTGGTTTGATCCTCTGCAGTTCCGCCAACAGCTGTCATAAATAGCCTAAGTGTCACTGAAGAGGCGTACTATGGAAATGAGGAGTGAGGTAGTTTCCCGTTGCTTTCCTCACCGAGCCAGCCGTTGCACCTCTTATTCTGTCAAATTCGACATTTCGGAAACTTGACACCTCTCAGTCCACATTAGGTCAAGTTTGCGGAATTCTACTGTACTAGCCTGATGAAGCTGAAGTACCGCGCACTCCCCGAGGGTGGGTGCCATCAGCCTTGTTTTTGTGGTGGAGTTTGAGTTGCAGAGATATTGGAAACAGTACAAACACCTAGTCTCAGAGCCAAAGACATTCCCATGTAATATTCAAATCCCTGAACCAGCCTGGAATCGATTCCGGAACCCTCTAAACCGAAGGCCGGTACGTTGGCCATTCAAACAAGGAGCCAGACAAGATCGTAGGTGACAATTATTTTTACTGTATAAACAAAGAAAAACTTGAGAAAAGTCTACCAATGTAATTAAACACGAACAAAATGAATATCGAGCCGTGTAATGAAGCCATCCCTTATGCAGAAACAAACTTGTTTGCAATATATATTATTTATTTATTATATAATTTTTCTTTCCGTTAGAGTCTGCTAACCGGGCGAGTTGGCCATGCCGTTAGAGGTGCGTGGCTGTGAGTTTGCATCCGGGAGATAGTGGGTTTGAATCCCACTGTTGGAAGCCCTGAAGATGGTTTTCCATGGTTTCCCATTTTCATACCAGGCAAATTCTAGGGCTGAACCTTAATTAAGGCCACGGTCGCTTCCTTCCAGGTCCTAGGCCTTTCATATCCCACTGTCGCCATAAGACCTGTCTGTGTCGGTGTGACGTAAAGCCACTAGCAACAGAAGAATTAAGCCTCCTATGGACCACGTTAAGCACCATTCATTTCTGGTCCTTCTTGTTTCGATCAGCCCAGTATTTCTTCTTTTTTACGTTCTTGCGACCAGGTATTGCCGGTTCGTTTCCTATTCGTGTGATCTTGTTGATCGTTTGATCTCGGAATTCCGTAATTTCGTTGATGCTCTTCCTGTAATAATGTCTATTATATGTTGCATCCTGTAGGGTTCTTTTACTCCACGTCCTCCCTGACTCCTTTAAACCAATTAATTTGTGTCTTCCTGCTCTCCATACTCGAGAATTCTCTTAGCTGTTCACTGGTGACATTCTTCTGATGTGGTCACAGAAACAAAGTCGTCTCTTTTTAGAGGATGTTGTGATTTTCTCTGTCTTTTTGTAATAATTCTGCATTTAGTGGCAGTCGAAATTATTGTCCCATTTTTCTAGGTGCTAGTTTTTCCTCAATATTTAATTAATTAATTTTTTATTTGAGTTCTACAAGACATTCCATCTACCCAAATCTTTGAATATTGACATTCCACTTCTTGCCTTCAAATCGTCAATAAGTAATTTAAGAAATCGTTTTCAATGATTTTCTTTAAATTTCGTAAATTTTTACTTATTTTTCCATTATAAAATATGATTTGTTCTTAACTATAGGCTACTTTGTCTTTTAGTCAACCTCTAAATTGAGGCAGAGTTAGCCTACTATGCAGTAAGAAATATTTATTTACATATTTAAGTACATAACAGGTATACTTCGTCCGACTCGTTGGCTGAACGGTCAGCGTACTGGCCTTTGGTACAGAGGGTCCCGGGTTCGATTCCCGGCCGGGTCGGGGATTTTAACCTTAATTGGTTAATTCCATTGGCACGGGGGGCTGGGTGTATGTGTTGTCTTCATCCTCATTTCATCCTCATCATGACGCGCAGGTCGCCTATGGGAGTCAAATAGAAAGACCTGCACCTGGTGAGCCGAACCCGTCCTGGGATATCCCGGCACTAAAAGCCATACGACATTTCATTTTCAGGTATACTTCCACAAAATATAATAGACGGTGACGACTAATTTCTTTTACATAATTATTACAGAAATAATTACAATAATAATCATTTTCTTTTTTGCTAGGGGCTATACGTCGCACCGACACAGATAGGTCTTATGGCGACGATGGGATAGGAAAGGCCTAGGAGTTGGAAGGAAGCGGCCGTGGCCTTAATTAAGGTACAGCCCCAGCATTTGCCTGGTGTGAAAATGGGAAACCACGGAAAACCATTTTCAGGGCTGCCGATAGTCGAATAATAATTATAATGATCTTAATGACAATAATACAGATATCACTATGAGCATGTGCACAAGTCCTTGATAATAATTATCACTTACAGTAAATGTCCGACTCGTTGGCTGAATGGTCAGCGTACTGGCCTTCGGTTCAGAGAGTCCCGGGTTCGATTCCCGGCCGGATCGGGGATTTTAACCTTAATTGGTTAATTCCACTGGCACGGGGGCTGGGTGTATGTGTTGTCTTCATCCTCATCACGACGAGCAGGTCGCCTACGGGCGTCAAATAGAAATACCTGCACCTGGCGAGCCGAACCCGTCCTGGGATATCCTGGCACTAAAAAAGCCATACGACATTTCATACTTACAGAAATGCCACAAGCGTACGAATATTAACCACAATAATAAAAATAACAACAACAATAATAATTTCGTGTGGCTATTTCTATCCTTGTAAGGCAGACCCTCCGATGAGTGTGGGCGGCATCTGCCACGTGTAGGTAACTGCGTGCTATTGTGGTGGAGGATTGTGTTATGTGTGGTGTGTGAGTTCCAGGGACGTTGGGGACAGCACAAACACACATCCCCTCGAGCCATTGGAATCAACAAATTAAGGTTAAAATCCCCGAACCGGCCGGGAGTAGAACCCGCGACCCTCTGAACCGAAAGCCAGTACGCTGACCGTACAGCCATTGAGTCGGACAATGATAACAATGAAAAATAATAACGAATAACTATCTCACAATGAGCCATGAGACAAGACAAGTGCAGAAATAATAATATACAAAGAGATTAAATTAAATTAAATTATGATGTTTTAAGTTACCGGAACACGTCAGTATCACTAGACATACTAACGTTCTATATTATAAAAACATTTAAGCTCTCTAGGCCATATGAATCGTGAAATAACCAGCGTTTCGCTCCAGTATAGCAGAAGAGCTTAAATGTTTTTAACCTTTGCAGTCGATGCAATTGAATTATGGTTTCCTTCAGGGAACTTAATTTTTGTGCTATATTCTATTTGTGCGGTCATGATTAACCTCTCCTTTTGCTATCCATTATTTTTGAAAAATATTTAAAAAAATATATAACTATTACCTGATCATGATTTTGTTACCTTACAATTCAGGGTTGGTTTTTGCCTCGGGTTCAACGACGCATCCCACCTCTACCGCATCAAGGGCAGTGTCCTGGAGCGTGAGACGTTTGGTCGCGGAATACAACTGCGAAAGGGACTAATACCTCGCCAAGGTGGGCTCGCCTTTTATGCTGAACAGAGATCTTGTGGGGGATGGGAAGACTAGAAGGAATAGACAAGGAAGAGGGAAGGAAGCGGCCTTGGCCTAAGTTATAAGGAAGAATTGGGGAAGCGCGGAAAACCACTTCAAGGATGGCTGAGGTGAGAATCGACCCCCCACCCCACCCTATATTCAGTGACCTTCTGAGGCTGAGTGTTTCCCGTTCCAGCCCTCGTACCACTTTTCAAATTTCCTGGCAGAGCCGGTAATCGAACCCGGGCCTCCGGGGGTGGCAGCCATTCACATCAACAACTACACTACAGACACGATTATTATTATTATTATTATTATTATTCGACTCCTCGTTGAGGCCTTCGGTTCAGAAGGTCCCGCTGGTTTTAATTACGTCTGATCAATTCTTCTGGCTCGGGGACTGGGAGTTTGTGTTTGTCCCAAAACTTTCCTCTTCAAATTCAGACAACACACCACAGTACCAACCACCACGGAGAGACGCAATAGTGATTACATCCCTCCATATAGGGTTGGCGCCAGGAAGGGCATACAGCCGTAAAAGGGGGTCAAATCCACATATGTGCGACACAATTCACGCCCGCGATCCCACAGGCATGGGAAAAGCGGTGGAATTATTATTATTATTATTATTATTATTATTATTATTATTATTATTATTATTATTATTATTATTATTATTAATTTTTCGTTTCACCCTCTTTGGGGTAGGGTGAATCAATCATTTCTCTGTGTGGTGTTCTTTTCTGTCCGCCTTTATGGTGTAGTTGTTAGCGTGATTAACTTCCACCCCTGCAGGCCCGGGTTCGAATCCCGGATCTGCCACGTAATTTGAAAAGTTGTACGAGGGCTCGAACGGTGTCCACTCAGCCTCGGGAGGTCAACTGAGTAGAGGTGGGTTCGATTCCCACCTCGGCCATCCTCGAAGTGGTTTTCCATCGTTTCCCATTTCCCCTCCAGGCAAATGCCGGGATGGTACCTAACTTAAGACCACGATCGCTTCCTGCCCTCTTCCTTGTCTATCCCTTCCAATCTTCCCACCCCTCCACAAGGCACCTGTTCAGCATAAGCACATGAGGCCATCTGGGCGAGGTACTGATCTTACTTCCCAGTTGTATACCCCCGACCCAATGTCTCACGCTCTAGGACAATGCCCTTGAGGCGGTAGAGGTGGGATCCCTCGCTGAGTCCGAGGGAACAACCAACCCTGGAGGGTAAACAGGTTAACACAGAATGAAAGTTGTTCTTTTCTTAGGGCCCAGTACCTCTTCATTCTTTCTGATATTATTATAATAATAATAATAATAATAATAATAATAATAATAATAATAATAATAATAATAATAATAATAATAATAATACACTGACTGACAGAGCAAATGCAACACCAAGGAGGAGTGGTTCGAAAGGGATGAAAGTTGGGGAAAAAACAGAGACGGCACGGACGAATAATTGATGTTTATTTCAAACCGATATGCAGGTTACACAATGCGCACGGCATCGACTCAGTAGGATGTAGGACCACCGCGAGCGGCGATGCACGCAGAAACACGTCGAGGTACAGAGTCAATAAGAGTGCGGATGGTGTCCTGAGGGATGGTTCTCCATTCTCTGTCAACCATTTGCCACAGTTGGTCGTCCGTACGAGGCTGGGGCAGAGTTTGCAAACGGCGTCCAATGAGATCCCACACGTGTTCGATTGGTGAGAGATCCGGAGAGTACGCTGGCCACGGAAGCATCTGTACACCTCGTAGAGCCTGTTGGGTGATGCGAGCAGTGTGTGGGCGGGCATTATCCTGCCGAAACAGAGCATTGGGCAGCCCCTGAAGGTACGGGAGTGCCAGCGGCCGCAGCACATGCTGCACGTAGCGGTGGGCATTTAACGTGTCTTGAATACGCACTAGAGGTGACGAGGAATCATACGCAGTAGCGCCCCAAAATATGATACCGCGTTGTCTAGCGGTAGGGCGCTCCACAGTTACTGCCGGATTTGACCTTTCTCCACGCCGACGCCACACTCGTCTCCGGTGACTATCGCTGACAGAACAGAAGCGTGACTCATCGGAGAACACGACGTTCCGCCATTCCCTCATCCAAGTTGCTCTAGCCCGGCACCATGCCAGGCGTGCACGTCTATGCTGTGGAGTCAATGGTAGTCTTCTGAGCGGACACCTGGAGTGCAGGCCTCCTTCAACCAATCGACGGGAAATTGTTCTGGTCGATATTGGAACAGTCAGGGTGTCTTGCACATGCTGAAGAATGGCGGTTGACGTGGCGTGCGGGGCTGCCACCGCTTGGCGGCGGATGCGCCGATCCTCGCGTGCTGACGTCACTCGGGCTGCGCCTGGACCCCTCGCACGTGCCACATGTCCCTGCGCCAACCATCTTCGCCACAGGCGCTGCACCGTGGACACATCCCGATGGGTATCGGCTGCGATTTGACGAAGCGACCAACCTGCCCTCCTCAGCCCGATCACCATACCCCTCGTAAAGTCGTCTGTCTGCTGGAAATGCCTCCGTTGACGGAGGCCTGGCATTCTTAGCTATGCACGTGTCCTGTGGCACACGACAACACGTTCTACAATGACTGTCGGCTGAGAAATCACGGTACGAAGTGGGCCATTCGCCAACGCCTTGTCCCATTTATCGTTCGCTACGTGCGCAGCACAGCGGCGCATTTCACATCATGAGCATACCTCAGTGACGTCAGTCTACCCTGCAATTGGCATAAAGTTCTGACCACTCCTTCTTGGTGTTGCATTTGCTCTGTCAGTCAGTGTATTTACCTCTTAAGGAATAAAATTAATGTTGATGATGATGATGATGATGATGATGCTTGTTGTTTAAAGGGGCCTAACATCTAAGGTCATCGGCCCCAAAATTAATGTTGAAAAGTCCTCACTTTTCTCATGACTTTAGACTGAAATATTTCGTAAATCTGAGAGGGGGTTTTTTGAATGTGGTGTCATGTTCTACTTTAGCCTGTCTCGACCGCTCAAACCTGAGAATGCCGCACAGGATTACTGCAATGTTAACTGTTTAACATTACAGATCAATGGTCGCGGCGTCTGACACGCACGCGAGCTGCTAGCAGGACGATGACACGCGCTGCCCTGCTATGACTCATAGCTTTACATTCCATCGGATTACAACTGGCCAGTAATTACAACCTGAAACATTTACTGTCCACGTTGTTTGCTGATTATTAGAAATTCATGGGAACTTAGCAGCGGAGTACCTGTTTAGGAGGCCATGCCCAGCAACATCAATACAGGGTGGTCGGAAACAATGTGAAGCGGGTACATCAGCGTTAGAGGGTTGGTCATCCTGATAGATACTTTTAAGTACATAATTAGAAGACCCATGGATTCGCAGCATTCATTATAAATAGCTCAGATAACTCGTCTTGATATATCTGTCGTACTCATATTGTTTTGACTGCCCTTTTCAATGGTATTGAAAATGAAAACCTACAACCTGTTTTCCAGTCATTGACCAGGTCAGGGATGGAATGCATGAAGCAGATAGAGGCTATTAGTACGATGGGGTCGCCACTCCCAAAGTGATTTATTGATGACTGATAGATGCTATGAAATGAGAATGGAGAGTGTTGCTGGAATGAAAGATGACAGGGAAAACCGGAGTACCCGGAGAAAAACCTGTCCCGCCTCCACTTTGTCCAGAACAAATCTCACATGGAGTGACCGGGATTTGAACCACGGTATCCAGCGGTGAGAGGCCGACGCGCTGCCGTCTGAGCCACGGAGGCTCTTTCAATGGTATTATGAACATTTAATATAGAGATGGTTGAAAAATAACGTAGCAGTTACTTTGTCACAGTTACATGCCTGTCACTATTACAAATGTAACGAGGACAAAAAATAACAGATTACCCTGCTCGATAGCTGCAGTCGCTTAAGTGCGGCCAGTATCCAGTAATCGGGAGATAGTGGGTTCGAGCCCCGCTGTCGGCAGCCCTGAAGATGGTTTTCCGTGGTTTCCCATTTTCACACCAGGCAAATGCCGGGGCTGTACCTTAAAGGCCACGGCCGCTTCCTTCCACTTCCTAGGCCTTTCCTATCCCATCGTCGCCATAAGACCTATCTATGTCGGTGCGACGTAAAATAAAATAGCGAAAAATAAATAAATAACAGATTACCGAGTAACGGCAACAGAATAACGTACTAGTGAAAACGGTAACTGGGAAGTGGGAACTGTCACTAGTAGCAGCTTACAGACTCAGAATGTGACCTTCAGAATTCAGATAGCACGCGTGTCTTCCAAGTGAGAGCGCTTTCGTAGGGATTGCTTTAAATCTAATACACTGTAGTGTATAATATACTCTATAGTGTATATTTTAACTTGCTGCTGTCATCTGGTAACTAATGTGTAAACTGTTACGACATATTCAACTGCTCAGGGGTAATCGTTGGCTCAGGCATCGCTCAGGACTATCTCATTATAATATTATTTAAGTTTCACCCCTATAATTTTTCTTGTGCCATAAATAAATTAGTATGCTAACTTTTCACATTGATGTTATAGATAACATAACATTACTTAATTTTACGTAATCGATCCTCTTGTACTGGTTTGTGTCGAGGATTGGCAGACAGATCATGATGTTTTCTTGTCTTCTATCCTTGACTGGGGCATTGTCAAACTCACTCCTCTAGATTTCAGAAAAGACGCTATGTTGTCTTCTCATTTCACCCGTTGTCTGCCTCTCGTTAACTTTATATAGCAAATAGGAATGCGTGTTTTGCTGCACCGACTTTCAACAGTGTAGTGATGCGTGCGCGCATGTGCGAGTGAATGAATGGGACTTCGCACCACAGCTGTAAGGAGACAAGCTTGAAGCTGTTCTGAACTTTTGTCTTGGAACCAGACAAAGGTTAGAAAATCAAAGAGTATCTAGAAGGGAATAGTATTCTTCCGTGATCAAAGGAAGTGAAGTGTATACTATCTGGCTTGACAGATAGTTATCAAACATGGCTGCATGCAATGGCATTACTAAGGATGAAAATCACAGAATATTAATGAAAGTGTTAGTCGCTTAGCAACCTTCTAAATACAGAATGTATTTCGGGCTAGGGTAAGCATTTTTCTGCAATTATTGGAGCGATCATTTAATGATTTGATTTTATGATTACTTGAAGTTGGCTGAACTTAGAGACCTGCCAATGTCTCATGATTCACCAGCAGGTAATTTCGGAGAGAATCAAACAAAAATGAAGTAAATCGGTTCAGTGGAACGGACGGACGGATTTGCTAAATATGTTTTTAGTAAACAGTTTTAATATATACATTATACAATCTGTGACAATAAAGTTCGGTGAATGAAATCGGAACGGTCGATCCGGCAACACTGGCGACACACAATGCTGCACCTGCGTAGCAGCAGGTTTTGACCACCTGCTCCCAACGTTGTTCAGTTAAGTTTCGCGTGCGTGCTGTGTAAGACCTATTTAGTGCGCTGGTTCTGAACTGCGAACAGGAACATGAAAGACCAAAAGAACAATGTACAGTTTTGTTTTAAGCTTGGCAAGAGACCGACAGAAACGCATGCGATGCTGGTACGTGTTTATAAAAATCAAGCACTGTCCCTGAAGTGTGTGTACGAGTGGTTCTCCCGTTTTCGAGGAGGCGAGGAAAGTGTTTCTGACAACCCCCGTAGCGGAAGACCGGGGAACGCCGTCAGTGACGAAAACATTGAGACGGTAAGGACATTAATCACGAACGATCGGCAATTAAGTGTGCGCATGATAGCGGATGAACTACAGATTAACCGTGAATCCGTGCGACAAATATTTACCCAAAAGTTGGGGAAAAGGAAAACGTATTCTCGTCTTGTGCCACATCACTTGACTGACGATCAGAAGCAGGCACGTTTAGAGGCTTCACAGGATTTTGTCGAAACGGCGGATGCGACACCGAATTTCTTGAACTGTATTGTCACTGAGGATGAAACCTGGTGTCTCAGGTACGACCCTGAAACGAAACAGCAAAACATGGAATGGCTTTCTCCGGGATCCCCTCGTCGGAAAAAAAAAAAAAAAAAAAAAAAAAAAGGTCAGAGCCGAAAAGTCACGCATCAAAACGATGCTCATCAACTTTTTCGATAGTCAAGGCATTATCCACAAGGAATTTCTACCTGAGGGAACGACGTTGAATGGTGCATGGTACATTGAAATTTTGACCCGTTTCATGAAATGTCTACGCAGGGTATGACCCCAGTACGCACAACAAGGTTCATGGTTTTTTGTCCATGACAACGCTCGCCAACACACAGCCGATATCGTCAAACAGTTCGTGACAAAAAAGGGGGTGGTGCAATTTGAACATCCCTCATACTCGCCAGATCTCAATCCTCCAGACTTCTTACTATTCCCACGACTCAAACTCGCTTTGAAAGGAAAGAGATTTAACGATAATCCTGACATCCAACGAAATGTGACAAGGCTTTTGAACACCATCCCAAAGGAAGTCTTCTTGCACAAAGTTTCCAGGACATGTATCGCCGATCTCAGCAGTGCATAGTTATGGGAGGGAACTAGTTTGAAGGACAGTGCATTGTTCATCTATGTTAATAGTATGAGAATTTACTGTCACAGGCTGTATGTTCCAGCATGGTTGTCATTATATCAGTTGCCGAAGTTAGCCGATACGATCGCTTCGTGGGCGAATTCAGATGGGCTTTGAGTGGCTAAATGTGCACATGACTGCTTGAGAACCTTGCCGGGAAATCAGCATCAAACACACCGTAGCCATCCTGTCAACTCGGACGTCTGTATTAATGTTGAGAACATTTCTTAAGCAGACAGAATAGCGTTCCCCATACTACGAAAAACGGAGAATTAATCAATTTCCTCAATTTCCAAAAGTTGAAAAGCTAAAGGGCCGGAGTATTGGATAATTCTATCAAAATAAAAATAAAACTAATTTCGAAAATCATTTCCGGTTTAAACCAGTTCCGCCAAAAACAGCCTAAAATAGCTTGTTTCTTTACTCGTCTTCTTTTTCATTCAAATCCTTGCCAAATCACCTTATATACATCATTCTTTCTGTAAGGTACTCCTTAGTTCAATAACCTCATGCTTTTTATATTTTTGAAAAAATATTCACACCGAATGTAGCATGGCGTATGGCTTTTAGTGTCGAGAGGGTCCGAGGACATGTTCGGATCGCCAGGTGCAGGTCTTTTGATTTGACGCCCGTAGGCGACCTGTGCGTCGTTATGAGAATGAAATGATAATAAAGACGACACATACACCCAGTCCGCATGCCAGCGAAATTAACGAATGATGGTTAAAATTCCTGACTCTCTTGGGAATCTAACCCGGGACCCCCGTCACCAATGGCCAACACGCTAACCATTTAGCCATGGAGCCGGACACCGAATGTAGTTATAAAGGGCTTAAGTGGAAATTTGCATTGACTGACATTAGCGTTCCCAGTGGTACTTAAGTGAAACAATGCATTGACTGATATTAGCGCTCCCAGTGGTACTTAAGTGAAACAATGTATTGACTCACATCAGCGCTCGTAGTGGTACTTACGTGAAACTTTGTATTGACTGACATTAGCGCTCCCAGTGGTACTTAACTGAAACAATCCATTGACTGACATTAGCACTCCCAGTGGTACTTAAGTGAAACAATGCACTGGCTCACATCAGCGCTTGTAGTGGTACTTAAGTGAAACTTTGTACTGACTGACATTAGCGCTCCCAGTGGTACTTAAGTGAAACAATGCATTGACTGACATTAGCGCTCCCAGTGGTACTTAAGTGAAACAATGCATTGACTGACTATAGCACCCCCAATGGTACTTAAGTGAAACAATGCATTGAATCACATCAGCTCTTGTAGTGGTACTTAAGTGAAGCTTTGTATTGACTGACATTAGCGCCCCCAGTGGTACTTGAGTGAAACAATGCATTGACTCACATCAGCGCTCGTAGTGGTACTTGAGTGAAACTTTGTATTGACTGACATTAGCGCTCCGAGTGGTACTTAGGTGAAAGAATGCATTGACTCTCATCAGCGCTCGTAGTGGTAGAAAAAGGCAAACTGCTAATCTAATCGACCGGATAACGATGATTAATGAAAAGGGTTGTAATTTTTAGGATTAAATAAAGAACATTTTCTCATATTTTATTATACAGTACCTTATTTACCTAAAATTCGTAGCTCATTTACCTAGGTTGTTTTCAACATTAAGTTGCTTGCCCTGAAAGACTAGAACTGTGGATTTTTAAACCACTCCCCTAGCGAAGGTTAAATCGCCTGCGAAACAATCTGATTGGCTAACACTAGGAACTGATAAAATAACAACGGTGCGGGATATGGAATTATTTCCTTCAAATTATTTATCAGCACGAATAACCCTCTAACGCTGACATACCCTGTTCACACTTTTTCCGACCACCCTGTATCTCTATCATTTGAAATGTATCACAATATTGTGAGGAAGCCGCAATACTAACACCTGTGTATTATTATACATCCCATCTCAGGATTACTAGAAATATATTATTTATTTCAGTAAGTCCTTTATTTGCGTAAAATAGTCATTTATTCACCCATACAGTGAACTGTATTCGCCAGTAGATGGCTCTGTAAAATTATATTTCAAAAATTCCTTTATCATGAAAATTACATTGAATTATTCACTGTAGAGTTATTAAATTAAATTCATACGCAGTACCAAGCATGGCATTTCACTGCGGAAATGGTAAATGGGCATTTTAACTCGTGTTGCCACAATGGTTTGGTTTATTTTCCACAACCTCAAGTAAACGACGTTCTTAAAGGTAGGATGTTACATGATAATGATTTTACGAACCATATAAGGCAGTATAACAGTACAATGTCTTTTACATCCTTCTCTGCTAACCGTGGCCACATTCCAGGATTAGCTCCTTACTGTTTTAAGATTCAGGGGATGATTCATAGGTACACTTCAGATTGACTGCCTGCTGAACAATTCCGAGAATTATACGGCGAGCTTTATGTGATACATTCAAGTCTCGCGAATAGAATTGTACAAATTCTATAAATTGCCAAGGTTCAAAAATTCCATAAATTTAAAGGAAAAAGAATGGTCTTCCGGAGTTTAGTACATTTTCCCTAGTTTCCTCACGCTTCCTGTATCAGTTTCATTTTTAGTCTTTATTCACAGCTATTGTTTCGACAGGTTACTAGTAGTTATAAAGGGCTTAAGTGGAACTTTGCATTGACTGACATTAGCACTCCCAGTGGTACTTAAGTGAAACAATCCATTGACTGACATTAGCACTCCCGGTGGTACTTTAGTGAAACAATGCATTGACTCACATCAACGCTGCCTCTCTCAGGATTACTAGAAATATATTATTTATTTCAGTAAGTCCTTTATTTGCGTAAAATAGTCATTTATTCACCCATACAGTGAACTGTATTCGCCAGTAGATGGCTCTGTGAAATTATATTTCAAAAAGTCCTTTAGCATGAAACTTACATTGAATTATTCAGTATAGAGTTATTAAATTAAATCCATACGCACTGCCAAGCGTGACATTTCGCTGCGGAACTGGTAAATGGGCATTTTAACTCGTGTTACCACAACAGGTATTCTGGGGGTCATTCTCCATTGTCAATCTGGGGTAGGGGTACCATGTTTGAAAAACTCAGAGATACAGTAGGTGAAATGTTATCTGATTCTATAATGATTACGAGGGAACCCCACAGGGCAGTATCACTGGACCTTCTTATTTTCTTATATTTATAAATGGTATCAGTTAAGAAAGACCCTCCGTGGCTCAGGCGGCAGCGCGCCGGCCTCTCACCACTGGATTCCTTCGTTCAAATTTCGCTCACTCCATGTGAAATTTGTGATGTACAAAGCGGAGCCGGGACAGGATTTCCTCCGGGTTTTCCCTGTGATATTTCATTCTAGGAACACTGTCATTTCATCTGTCAGTCATTATTCATTACCCTAGAGGAGTGCGACAGACTTTAGCAGCCGGCACAATTCCTATCCTCGCTGCTACCCTAGACCCGGTCTAATGACTGGAAACAGGCTGTGGATTTTCATGAATAAAGAACTGAAATCACAGATACGGTTATGTGCAGATGATGTTATGCAGTATAGAGTAGTAAATAACTTGCAAGATTGTGAGCGACTGGGGGAGGACCTGGAAAATATTGTGAGATGGAGAGCGGATAATGGTATAATGGTAAATGGGATGAACAAAGTCAAGTTGTAAATTTTAACAAGACGAAAAGTCCTCTGAGATTTAATTACTGTGTTGATGAGGTGATAGTACCTGCCCGAAGGCAGGTCCGAACCTCCGCAGAGGTATTCCTGAGTCGGAGTTTACGTGCGGTAGGGTGGCCAGTTCCTTTCCGCTCCTCCATTCCCTTACCCCCCACCAACAGCGCGTGGCAACCCATCCAACTCCTGACCACGCCCAATGTTGCTTAACTTCGGAGATCTCACGGGATCCTGTGTTTCAACACGGCTACGGCCGTTGGCACTGTAAGTACCTAGGTGTTAATATAAGGAAAGATCTCCACTGGGGTAATCATATTAACGAGGTTGATAAGAAAGGCTACAGATCTCTCCACATGGTTATGAGGGTATTTAGGGGATTCAGTAAGGATATAAAGGACAGGGCATTTACGTTTCTGATAGGACTCCAATTAGAGTATGGTTTTTTTTTTTTGCTAGTTGTTTTACGTCGCACCGACACAGATAGGTCTTATGGCGACGATGGGACAGGAAAGGGCTAGGAGTGAGAAGGAAGCGGCCGTGGCCTTAATTAAGGTACAGCCCTGGTGTGAAAATGGGAAACCACGGAAAACCATTTTCAGGGCTGCCGATAGTGGAGTTCGAACATACTATCTCCCGAATACTGGATACTGGCCGCACTTAAGCGACTACAGCTATCGAGCTCGGTATGAGCATGGTTCCACACCAGGATTACTTGACATGAAAAGTGGAAAAGATCCAATGGAAAACAGCAGGTTTTTTTGGGAGATTTCCGAAAAGGGAGCAGTGTTACGAAAATGTTGCAAACTTTGGGCTGGAAAGACTTGGGAGTAAGGAGACGAGCTGCTCGACTAAGTGGTATGTTCCGAGCTGTCAGTCGAGAGTTGTCGTAGAATGACATTACTAGACGAATAAATTTGAGCGGAGGTTTTACAAGTAGGTTTTGCTATTTGTTTTACGTCGCACCGACACAGATATGTCTTATGGCGACGATGGGATGGGAAAGGCCTAGGAAGTGGAAGGAAGCGGCCGTGGCCTGAATTAAGGTACAGCACCGGCATTTGCCTGGTGTGAAAATGGGAAACCACGGAAAACCATCTTCAGGGCTGCCGACAGTGGGGCTCGAACCCACGATTACTGGATACTGGCCGCACTTAAGCGACTGCAGCTATCGAGCTCGGTGTTTTACAAGTAGGAAAGATCACAATGTGAAGATAAAGTTGGAGTTCAAGAGGACAAATTTGGGCAAATATTCATTTATAGGACGAGGAGTTAGAGATTGGAGTACATTATGAAGGGACATATACAATAAATTTCCAAATTCTTTGCAATTGTTTTAGAATGCAGACGTGAAAACTTTTGACAGCGTCTATGACTCACTCTGGTGGCTTGAAGTGCACACTAACAACCGGACATCAACAGCTGTGAATATATTACACATAATCCTTTATTTAGGAAACTGACCCTCAGTGGGTTTGCCATAAGACAGAGTATTGTACAATTTTTGAGTTTTGGAATGTAAATGGTTCCTTAAAAGAAGCACGGACTTACGCATAGCCGCCTCGGCAATCGTGACTAGGTAGCTTTCCTTGAGGGCAAACCTCTTCCATAACTCGGCTATCATCCCAAGTATTGTGCCTCTTGCACCCACTAACAATCCGTAAACGATGACATCTTATTAATGTTGAAAACGAAAGCGAAGCGAAAACAAGTTATTTCATTCCTCTCCTCAAACGAGGAGGGGCGGACTATCAGCTCAACTAAGGAGCTTTTAGGCCTTATAGAGGAAAGAAGTGGTGGAGAAGTTATAATCTAGGGGGTGTGTGTCGTACACACCAGAGAGGGAAAGGAGTGAATAAATCTGGCGTAAGGGCACCGTCACAACAAGCCGGGACCATGGGCGAAGCCCCCAAAGCACCCCGCGCAGGCAAACCCCTACGAACAGCAGGGGAAGAGGGGACAATTTATTTTATTTAAGACTGATGTAGCTCGGGCGCGCATTACAGAAAGTGACATATATTTACAGAGATGTACATAAGCGTATTAATAAATGGTGTTGGAAGAAATTGGGTGTAAGGTGGAATGTAGTATTGTGAGAGAAGGTAGGAAAGGGTGGCGGTAATGGAAGTGGCAAGAAGGGGGAGAAGGTCTAGGATCGAGAGGGGCGGTATGAAGAAGTTAGGTTGTGGAGCGGGTAGGGGGATCGCTTGCGGTGGTGGCGCGGGTGGCGGGGCGGGCGGCGGACTACGAGAAGAGGTAAGAGGAGGGGAAAGTTTGGGGCGGGGTGGGGAGCGAGAAGGCTCCACTCGATATGTTCGCCCGCGAAAACGGATGCCGGTGGTGATGAGATGGTCGACGTCGGCTGCAGAGGAGAGTTGGAGACGAACCATGAAGGTCGGGCCGCTGGAGTTGAAGATGCGTAGCGCTCGACGGGCAGGGACGCCTGCGAAGTTCAGTTCAGCCAGGATGTCTTGCTCGGTGAAGGCGGGGTCCAGGCCATGGATGACACAGCTCGGTGACGAAAGCCGGTGGTGAGCTGGTACGCAGGAGTCTTCAGTGTTGGTGGAGAGTGGCGGAGCTGCGACGGTGGCATCGGTGAAGAGAGCAGGGGGCGGCTGGGAACTAGCAGGTAGGGAGATAACGGGTGCAGACATGATAGAAGAGGGGTGATGGACGTAACAGTGCAGGTGGAAGTAGACGGAGCAGGATGGACAGAAGTGGTGATGGTGGTGGTAGTAGTAGTAGTAAACGTGGGTGAGGAGTGAGTAACGGTGGGAGGGATGGTCGGAGAGATGGGGAAGTAGTAGATGCTCCGGAGTAGGGACCGCAGCATAGTCAGCATCATAGAGACGTGTACCATTTTCGATGATGCCTAGCGGTGGGCCTGGAAAGCGGAAGAAGGCGACGACGTCTGGAGAAGGTTGTCCTGAGAGGCCATCCTGGAGGCGAAGAACCGCTTCAACAAAGGTTCCGTTGCGGCGAATTTCATCACGGATGGAGGTTGGAGAATAAGAGGTGTCCACGCCCTTGATTAGGCACGAGTACATAGTGAAGAGGGGAGGCGACAGCCAACTAGGCGTCTGCACGTTTGATTTTCCTTGGGCCGACTGGGTAACAGTAGAGATGAGCGCCACCCAGCCGAAAAAAGCGTGGACATGCGATGTTCGAAGAGGATGTTGAAAACATTTCTTAGTAGACGAAGTACTGTAGGGGTCGCCATACTATGAAAAGTAAAATTATGCAATTTCCTCGAGTGTGCCGAAAGTTGAAGGGCTGAAGGGCTCGGAAATATTTCAAACTGTGAGTCTTATGCCTACTGCTCACGGTAAAATGTTTCGTAAAGTTTGTTGTACAATTAATTTTATAAAATTTTGGTAAAGACAAGTTGTGTTGCTCACGGTAATATTATTTTTTTAAATCCGTCGAAGCATCAGGATGGCCATCTATGAAATCACTTCTGAACTAAGATTTGTGTGTGCTGCCATCTGTCGATAAACTTTTAAATCAAGAACCAGCTGTTCAACTTACAGTGTGTTTGAGAGTATGGCTCCAACAAACAAAGCGAAATTTGCTGCTTTAGCTGCACTTATATGTTGTACAGTGGTAAAAAGGAAGAAAAGAAATGTCAGGAAATGCTGGACTCGGTATTAGATCAAAAGGAGAGAAGAAGGTAGAGGATTGCTGTCCTTGGTCGAAAATTAGTTGAGGTTAGAAGACCAGCATTCATATAGGGATTCGGCGATTGTGTTTTCTGCCTCTCTTCTTGCATTTCTGTTGTGGTAAAGTGGTGTTTTAACTTTATACAAACAAGGATATTTCTGGTATTCGTCAGTAAAACACTAACAGCTTCCTTAGTCCAGCCGGATCCTGCCATTTTAGAAAGAAGTGTTTGTTTACAATCGAGCTTCACAATCTTCTCACAATATCATCGTGATGTCAGCTTCACTGATTGGTTCGTTTCGTAAAAATTAATTTTACGGAATAGAACATGTCCTATTTTATGAAAAGTTTTATCAAATGTTTTATAAAACTTGAGTTTGCCCGTGAGCAACATAAATTTTATAAAATTAAGTTATTGTACAATAAGTTTGACAGAAAATTTTACTGTAAGCAACACGCATTAGATAGCTCTATCCACGGCCGACTGGATACCTCGCTGCGCTCCTTATACCGGCCTTGACAATCGCTTGTGAAGCCCAGCATAAAGCTGTAATTGGGAAGTTTCACCATAATGCCGCTGGAGCGCTGGCCTACTACCCACTGACAGAAAGCTGTATACCGCAAATTGCCGCATTTCCAGTTTTATTTTTTGGTTTTGCTGTCCTAAATGTTGGCAATGTGTTCGCAATGAGGTGCTTGTTGGCTTGATAATGAGATCTGATAGTTATGCGCTAGTGAGTTTATATTTTATTGTGTAGTGTGGTGATTATATTTTTTAAATTGTGTTTACAAATCTTGGAATTTGAGACATTCTTGTGCACCTTTTCGTACTTCGAGCAGAAATTTTATGGAAACCAGAACAAAGTGATTTCTTGCTGTAACTTCGTCCTGAACAAGGATTTCAATTTATGTACTAATTCGTTTCTTAATGGTGTGTTGATTTGCTTTTCTTTAACTGTGTTAGGAAA
This sequence comes from Anabrus simplex, assembly GCF_040414725.1. NCBI lineage: Eukaryota > Metazoa > Arthropoda > Insecta > Orthoptera > Tettigoniidae > Anabrus > Anabrus simplex. Next base: position 47,713,149 of record NC_090277.1, read on the forward strand.
TATTCGAATATATATTGCTGTGTGCCTTTTTTGTATTCCGAACAGGAAAAGAAAGCAAAGGGACACTATCATTTCACGAATTCTCTGTAGACCAGGACAAAACTACGGAGTGGCTAAAAGCAGGTAACACTCTCGTCTTAGTTTTCCGTTTCTATGTCGGGTATTTACCTTCGTTCTTTCTTTTTTCTTACGCTGTTTACCCCTCCAGCGTTGGCTTTTCTCTCGGACTCAGTGAGGGATCCCACCTCTACCACCTCAAGGGTAGTATCCTGGAGTGTGAGACTGCGGGTCGGGGATACAACTGGGAAGGATGACCAGTACTTCGCCCAGGCGGCCGCAACTTCTATGCTGAACAGAGGCCTTGTGTTGGGGATGGGAAGATTGGAAGGCATAGCCAAGGAAGAGGGAAGGAAGCAGCCGTGGTCTTAAGTTAGTTACCATCCCGGCATTTGCTTGGAGGAGAAGTGGGAAACTATGGAAAACCACTCCGAGGATGTCTGAGGTGGGAATCGATACCCCCCTCTACACAGTTGATCTCCCAAGGCTGAGTGGACCCCGTTCCAGCCTTCGTACCACTTTTGAAATTTCGCGGCAGGATCAGGAATCGAATCCGGGCCTCCGTGAGTGGCCGCTAATCACGCTAATCAGGTATTTTTACCCATTTTTTTCTTTCATAGAATAATCCTTTAGGCGGCGTCGTATTTGCCATATGACAGCAACACAACACATTTTTGTTCAAGATAATCTGAACTTTAACATTTAAACATTGACAAGTAAAAATCACTACTGCTATGACGGTAAGGTGGTGGTGGTGATTATTGTTTTAAGAGGAAGTACAACTAGGCAACCATCCTCTATATAACACTAATCAGAGGGAAAAATAGAAGGGATCCGACACTTCGAAAAATGAAGATATCGGTCATAGAAAGAAAAGGGCCACGAAGGGCATGAAAATGAAAGACTCCCTAGCCCTCGCAAACCTAATAGCGTCGGGGTCGGAAAAGAACAAGAGTTGACCAAGGGAGGTCGGACAGGATAGATGAAAGTGAGGAGCCTGGCACAAGTAAGTGGAAGCAATGCCAGGACCCAGCTGAGGACCCCGTGGTCGCCAACCCACGCTCCAAAGTTCAGAGTCCCTGGGGCCTATGACGGTAAGGCCAACGTATGAAGTGCTGTTATCTGAGCAATGGGGTCGATGACTTAGATGTTAGGCCCCTTTATACAACAAGCATCATCATCATCATCATCGAGCAGAGAACAGTTTACAACTCAAAATACTTTTCTCTCACTGAATTTTTATTTAAAATTCTTCTGCTTCTTTCGCTATTTGTTTGACGTCGCACCGACACAGATAGGTCTTATGACTCCGGTGGAATAGGAAAGGGCTACAAGTGGGAAGGAATCGGCCGTGGCTTTAATTGAGGTACAGCCTGATGTGAAAATGGGAAATCATAGAAAAAACCATCTCCAGAGCTGCCGACAGTGGCGTTCGAACCCACTATCTCCCGGATGAAAGCTCACAGCTCACAGCTGCACGCCGCGCGGCCAACTTCTTCCACCCTACTGCATTTCAAGTAAAATTTATTTTCTGAATTTAGCATGGCCAGCTTGCCCGGTATTTAATATTCTAGTTTTTAATTTAATTTCGTGTGGCTATTTCTAGCCGAGTGCATCCCTTGTAAGGCAGACCCTCCGATGAGGGTGGGCGGCATCTGCCATTTGTAGGTAACTGCGTGTTATTGTAGTGGAGGATAGTGTTATGTGTGGTGTGTGAGTTGCAGGGATGTAGGGGACAGCACAAACACCCAGCCCCCGGGCCACTTGAATTAACCAATTAAGGTTAAATTCCCCGACCCGGCCGGGAATCGAACCCGGGTCCCTCTGAACCGAAGGCCAGTACGCTGACCATTCAGCCAACGAGTCGGACAATATTCTAGTGAAAGGTATGAATGAAATGTAATCTGAAACTATATATATTGAAATTAACATTTAAACATTTTTGAGTCAAAATATTTATGTTCTGCATACAAAGAATATGAAAAAAGTAAGACTCTTATGTTTTGTCCAGCCCCCTTCCTGAGAGCAGCGCTTGAAGAATTTTAAAACTCTAATTGAACAATGACTCTTAATCTCAATATTAACATCAGAAGATGTTCTGCTATGTATCTAAATGCCATGATAATAAAAACGATTACTATTATTCCTCACAATTAAGGAACGTCAGTTGGACTACTCCATCCTCCGCAGTTCACGGCGTTGTTTTGGCACGTATCAATGAACGTAGCCTTTAGGATTAATAATTTTAACAATATTAGTCAATGTAACATACTATTTTATTCCCTAAATTAAGATACATCGGCAATCAGAGTCAATATCAGAACGTCAGCTGGACTAAGTCATCTCCCCGCAGTTTCATTTCACGACATCATTTTGGCAAATATCAACGAAAGTAACCTTTAAGATTAATCATTTTAACAGTATTAACCCATGTAACATTCTCCATAGCTCTAAATTACGATAAATCGGCAACAAAAGTCAATATATTTTCCATAAAGAAGTATGCATTTCTACCGCAAATAGGTCGGCCGCCAGCGCCACGTGTCGAGCTGTGTAACTACTCCGATTACAGTGCGTGGACCCGATTGTCGAGGCCGGTAAGGAGCTAGCTAGGGCGACGCATCAAGTCGGCCGTGCTCTATCAAACTAAAAAAGAAGCAAATTTCGAAAATCACTTCCGGCCTAAATGCAGTTGCGGAAAAACAGCCTAAAATCGCTTGTTTCTTAACTTGTTTCTTTTTCATTCAAATCCTTGCCAAACTTATTTACATAATTCTTGCTGTAATGTGTTCCTTGGTTCAATACCCTCACGCCTTTTCTGACTTTTAAAAAATGCCCACATCGAATGTAATTATAAGGGCTTAAATGGAACTCTGCATTGACTTACATTAGCGCTCGCGGTGGTGCTTACGTGAAACAATGCATTGACTCACATTAGCGCTCGTAGTGGTGCTTAAGTGAAACAATGCATTGACTCACATTAGCGCTCGTAGTGGTGCTTAAGTGAAACAATGCACTGACTCACATTAGCGCTAGTAGTGGTGCTTAAGTGAAACAATGCATTGACTCACATTAGCGCTCGTAGTGGTGCTTAAGTGAAACAATGCATTGACTCACATTAGCGCTCGTAGTGGTGCTTAAGTGAAACAATGCACTGACTCACATTAGCGCTCGTAGTGGAAGAAAAAGGCAAACGGCTAATCTAATCACGGCCGACTGGATCCCTCGGTACGCTCCTTAAAGATCTACATAGAGCGACGCATCAAGTTGGCCGTGATCTAATCGACCGTATAACGATGATTAAGAATTATAGTTGAAGGGTTGGATGCAAGAACTAGGCAGCTCCGCTTTCCGTCAAAATGGACATTTTCATATATATCGAATGTAAACAAATAGGCGCACATTTCTATGCAAGAACTATGCAACTCCAATGACTTCCATTGGCGATACAAAGGAAAAGGAGCCACATGCAGATAGCATTCATCATAATTTTAATGCAAGAACAAGGCAGCTCCAGGAGCCACCTGATTCTTCTATTGATTTTAGTTCAGTGCATCGGCACTGGTGCCGAAGCTTCGAAATGGTAGAAAAAGAAAAACGGAAGAGAGAAAGACTGTATGTTCCTAATGACTATGCGAACCTCATAAGAGGGTCAAGCTCAAAATTTGTTGTCAAACAAATTGAGAGAGACAGCTTTCTAGACTATAAAGGTACTTTTGAAGAATCCTTCAAGAAGAATGATAGTGGTGTAGGTAAAGAGAAGTTCTCCATTTCAAAATATCGGTTGTTTATTCATAGTGAAGAATTTTGTGGAACTGTTAAATGTTCAATGAATGCATCAGGATTTTCTCTACAAGAGTTTCCTCTCTTGAAAAAGAACAGTTCTCCAAAGTTTCTTCACGCGAGTCAGGAGCTGTATCCAGAAGCCCTGCACATCAAGGAAGCAAAATTTCGGGATGTAATGGTACTGGCCAAATGCTATGTTCCTCCCACTGGCAAGTGGCATTACAACATCATAACCAGCCAATCAAGAGAAAATAATGTGAACACCTCATCTGGAAGTGAATAACATCAACTGTCATACTGTAATAGTGGATACACTTAATAATTAAGGTTCTTAAAATTTCTGTGACTTATTATGAAGTGTTTACATATTGAAATACTGTAATTTATTTTGCCAAAATACAGTTTTTGGTAAGTAAAACTACAGAAATCACTGAATTAAACATTTTCTATGCAAGAACCAGGTAGCTCCAAAATTAATTTATTGCTATAAAAGAAAAGAAAATTGAAAATTCTGCTACAATACAGACTAAATGTATCAAGGAGGTCATAAGTAACACACTGACAGAAATAAGTATTTATACCATCATTCATACTTATCTTATACAGTTTTTTCTTGCTCCTGAAAAGTTAGAAAAAATTGAGCTGCCTGGTTCTTGCATCCAATCCTTCAATTTTTGGGAATAAATAAAGAATATTTATTTACCTAAAATTCACAGCTCATGTTCGGAGGATGTTTTCAACATTGGGTTGGTTGCCCATGGATTTTTCTTCATGATGTCCAACGTCATATATGAATAATATTTAATTATTTTAAGGATACGTGGCTGGAAGAGGCAGCATTTGTGCTATATATGATTCTAATAATTACAGACAGCAAATGCACGTCAAAGTCTTTCTACAGATTTCCGGAAAATAAAGAAATATAAGTACGCGTTGTAATGTTAGCAGCTTTCGTGCAGTCAAACGCAAATCCTTAATGAGTAAATATGTTAGTGTAGATGGCATGTGTCTAAATTTTTCTCTCTTTTTGGCCCATAAATTCTTTTGCAGTCCTCAACAATAAAACAAATGATTCCTATACTTTTTGGATATGTACGAGAGTGGCTAGATATGAGGAATCATAAGAAAACGGGTAATATGGTAACCCCAGTCTAGTGTAAAAGTAACTTTATTTAGCAGGCCATGCTTCCTAAAGGCCTGTTCACAATGAACGTTAAAAGCCAATGCAATGCAAACATGAAACATGAACACAGGTTGTTTAATGGAGCCACTCACACAAACCTCGCAAGCGCAAACGTTAAGGTAAACTTTATCGTGACAGTTTGAAGGCTCCAAGCTTTCATGTTCGCGTTAATGGGATTCGAGAAAGAAACACTATCGTCCTATCACACCGCGCATGAGAACTTGCTAACATGGAGACGTGGTAGTGGTGATTATTGTTTTAAAAGAGGTATATTCTGCCCGAGGGCAGGTCCGAACCTCCGCAGAGGTGTGCCTGAGCCGGAGTTTACGTGCGGTAGGGTGGCCAGTTCCTTTCCGCTCCTCCATTCCCTTACCCTCCACCAACAGCGCGTGGCAACCCACCCAAATATTGACCAAGCCCAATGTTGCTTAACTTAGGAGATCTCACGGGATCCGGTGTTTCAACACGGCTACGGCCGTTGGCTATTTTCGTTTTAAGAAGAAGTAATAATAATGGCGTGTGGCCTCCGAAGATTCCTGGCGCAGGTCTTTCTACTTGACGCCGTACGGGCGATCTGCCCATCTGGGGTGAATTCTAATGATGAAGAAGGCACACTCACCCAGTCCCCGAGGCGTATGAATTAATAATAAAAAGAATAATTGTACCGGTTGGTACACCTCTGCGCCGCACATTTGAATTTTCCGCCTTAAAGTACTCCTCTACAGGAGAAACCGTGAACTTAAAACTAGATCTACTTAAACTTTGGCTCTGAAGATGTCACTGTGTGAATTTCGACTTGCTTTCGTTTTTTATTTATCAAGAAGTTTGGACACTCTCTCATAGATGTCTCTACTAAAAAACTATGATCATGCACCCTGGTGCGAAGTGAGGGAACTTTCTTGAAGATATTTGTTGGTACTCATAAGTTTTGTTATTACTAAATTTCGTTCTTTCATTTGTGGGTTGGCAATATTAATCTTTTCTTTCCGCCAGTTATGAAGTTAGCCAATCAATTATTTCTGTAATTAATTTCCCACCAATCACAGGTTTCTTTTTCGATTTTGTATGTAACTGTGTACTGTAACCAATAAAAGCCTGTGGGTGTGTCTTAATTATTCATGAAAGGTCTCGAATCTTCCCCGAGGGTATAAGAACTGCTGATTTTCTTGTCTCTCGGCCACTTCGTCAACATCTTAGTGTAGGAACGTGTAGCAGGAGGCGGGAAGCGCCTCTTTCTTCAGGCAGTAGTTCTTCAGTAAGGTAATGGCCGCTTAACATCTTTATTTCTTGCTAGCTCAGCAGTTTAACCCGCGGGGAAGGTCCGAAACCTTTACTATGTAACCTATCTCTAGAAACGTGCAAAGTTCTTCTGGTTTATGTAAAAACGTCATACACCTTTAGCCGTAACTCGGGGATAGAGAGTGATTTACCCTCTCGAGCTCCCCTTCATATTGGTTTGAGGTGACTACGTTTTGTAACTGGTTTTCTTCCTTTCTGTAATGTCTTAAAATTTTCTTATACGAGTCACCTCCATAGTTTGGGTATAGCCCCTGTTTCATCGCCCTAGTACCTCGTAAGTTTTTAAATGGTTTCATGTAGGAGTGCAAGTACACGCCTCCATTCTACTTGGTGTTGCGGGCCATTTACTTAACCTGTTCTTTTTTGCTAAGGCCCAGTAGGTTGGGTACAACATACCCCCTTTTCCTTGTAAGTTGTGCCTTGAGGGCAATTAATGGTAAAGTCTGTTACGGCTTTTAATAGGCTCAGAAAAGTGAGAGCGGGTCAGCTCTTTAATGTATTGTAAACGTGCCTCTGGGAGGCCGGATAGTGTAATGAGGAGCAAGGGCTCCGCGTATTATGGCATTTCTGCACTTGGAACAAATTTTGTTTCTTGAGCTACCACTAAAAATTTTAAAACGAAGGGCTTGTAACCGAAATATGTAAAGATTTAAAATCTTGAATTCCTTTTTCTTTGCCGAATCTTGTATTTTTTTAAAATTGCTATGTCATTGTTATCTCACTAAGTGAGAATTTGTTAACTTTTCGAAAATATAACCTTCCATTTTAGTTTAAATTCTTTCTTGTCAAAGTAGTTAGACCCATTCACCCCGGCACCTACTTTCACCTCTGCTAATCCACCAAACCACGGTAATAATAATAATAATAATAATAATAATAATAATAATAATAATAATAATAATAATAATAATAATAATAATATAATAATAATAATAATAATAATAATAATAATAATAATAATAATAATAATAATCAATACTAAAGGTGTTCAACTAGGAAGAAATCCAAAAGAAATCACTGTAGATTGTCTAGCTTTTGCAGATGACATGGCGTTAATTACTGACGCACTGGATAATGCTCAAGAACAAATCAGAGAATTAAAAAAAATTCTGTACAGTCTGTATGTCATAAAATTAGGAAAATACTACTAAATAACATGGTGAGGGGGTCAGAAAAGACCCCACGATATCTCTCAGGGGTTAACCATCCTCAATAAATTGGGCTTATTACTCAAAAAAGCTAGGAGTAAGGACACAAGTTGGCAATTTTCCTTTTTACAATTTCCTTTTCCGTCGCTCCGTCACAGATAGGTCTTATGGCGACGGTGGGATAGGAAAGGGCTGGAAGTGGGAAGAAAGCGACCATGGGCCATAATTAAGGTACAGTGCCTGGTGTGAAAGTGGGAAACAACGGAAAACCATTTTCAGAGCTGCCAACAGTGGGGGTTCGAACTCACGATCTCCTGAATGCAAATTGACAGCTATTTGACCCAAGCCTCCTAGCCACAAGCTCGGTTTTGGCAATGTTAACATACAGTAGGTAGGCCTATGTCTGAGACGGCGTTCCAATTCCACATTTCTCTTCAGATGTGTTACGTAAATGTTCAAAAGACATGTGTATTTCGTTGTAGGTGGTTCCGCGATGTAGGGGTAGCACGGCTGCATCTTACTCAGAAGCCCTGGGTTCGATTCCCGGCCAGGTCAGTAATTTTTACCTTGACCTGAGGGCTGGTTCGAGGTCCACTCAGCCTACGTGATTACACTTAGGAGCTATCTGACGGTGGGATAGTGATGCCGGTCTAGAGAGCCAAAAAAGGCCTTGAAGAATCGTCGTGCTGACCACACGTCACCTCGTATTCTGCAGGCCTTCGGGCTGAGCAACGGTCGCTTGGTAGGACATGGCCGTGCGGAACTGTTGCACCATGGTGTTTGTTTTTTCGTATTTCATAGAAAGCGGCCTTCATCTTGTGAAGCATATGGAACTAATGTTAAGACTTCGTTGCGAACTCTTCTGAATAGCTTTAGTTTGGAAATAATTACATCTATTACATCGATGTAACGAGGAGTAGTAAAATATGGTGAGCGATGAGGTAACGTGACCTGAGGCAATACTTCGAAATCAAGACGTCTCGTGTGTTATGAATTATACTTAGCGAACTCACGCTAGCTTTAGGTAGAATGTTAGACTTTCCTTCCTAGAAACGAGAGGGAAAAATGTTAATGAGTTAATGATTTCCGTTACGAGTGTAGTCTACCGAACAGAGTTTGTGTCTAAATAGCGTTTTCTTGTTGACACAATTTCAACGATCCACACAACATCAATAAGAAAGACATGTTCTATGTAGAATTTAAAATAAACTTGAATTTTACACTTTTGTCAAATTATTAAACACTTAGAATAGAAGAAACCGGGGAAGAAATGTTGATGATAATGCTTATTGTTGAAAGGTGCCTAACATCTAGGTCATCGGTCCCAAATTGTACGAGATGTAACGAAATCTATATATATGTAAAATAAGAGTTTTGTCTGTACATTGCACAGAATTTAAAAATAATGGTATTTCTGTATCGGTCATGTCCTCAGTAACAAGGAAATGCACTTTTTATATTTCCGTAATTTCTGTCTGTCTGTCTGTCTGTCTGTGTATGTATGTATGTATGTATGTATGTATGCATGAATGGACGCGCATCACGAAAAACGGATGAAGAGAATTAATGAAAATCGGTATGTAAAGTCGGGGAATGAGCCACTACAATCTACGCTATAAATCATTTTATTCACGCTGAGTGAAATGGTAGTTTATGGGTAGGCCTAAAATTTAATTCTCAAATTTTATGTTATAAGTAGTCCTATCGATAAATACTACACAACTAGAGTTATACTGAATTAAATTTCCGATAATTTATGTCTTATATACTATTTACCGTACCGGCTATGATGACAGAGACATTCATGAATTTGTATTTTTGTTGCTAAGTCCATATCAACGCCGACCACGAGAAAATGGGTAAACAGAATTTAATGAAAATCGGTATATAGAGTTGGGGAATAAGACACTACAGTAAAACATATAAACAATTTTATTAACCCTGGATGAAATGGTAGTTTAGGGGAAGGCGATTAAAATGTAATTTTAAATACCTATGTTATTGATATTGGTCTTATCGAAAAGTAGGCCTACTACATAACAAAAGTTATAGAGAATACAATATTCGATCATTTATGTTTTTATCGAAAGTTTATAAAAATTGATAAACAATAATATTAAATTGACCATTGTTTGTTGTGATATTCTTTGTTTCTTATGCTGCCACTTATCTCCGATAGATGGGATTACTGCTGTGTACAGAGTATAACAGCCTGCCTGAATATTGGCGGGAAGTAGCGGGAGAGTTAGATAATTCTTTAGCATGCCATTCCTCTGGTTCATACATTTTCTGATTCTGCTGGTACGTAACGCAATGGTTCATCATAGTATTTCAGCTATTCGATCTCTACGCTGATTGGAATGATCGATATGCACACGTAACGGAGTAATGGCAGAGGCAGAATTACTATTTCGGCCTATTCCAGATTATAGCACTACAATAAAAATTCAACCCTGAACGGCAACGGCCATACCATGTTGGATACACCGGTTCTCGTCCGATCACCGTAGTTAAGCAACATTTGATGTGGTCAGTACTTGGATGGGTGACCGCTTGGAACACCACGTGCCATTGGCTCAATTCCCTACAATCGGCCCCGCGGTGTAGGGGGCGGCCCCGGGTTCGATTCCCGGCCGGGTCATGGGTTTTTAATTGTAAATTATTAATATCCCTGGCCTGGGGAGTGGGTGTTTGTGTCGCCTTAACGGTCCTTTCCTCACATTCAACACTTTACACTTCCCCAATTTCCAAATACATGGAGGTTCCTAACATATGGTACAAGTAGGGGCAAACGATTTCCAAATACATGCAGGTTCCTAACATATGGTACAAGTAGGGGCAAAAGATCTGTCCCCGAACAAATAGCATTTAAAAACCCTGAAAAGCCGTTTCTTACGAAAAGCTTCATCATCACTTTTATTAAATTCTACATTCATTTTATTTCAAATTAGCAGCGACGAGGGTTTTTCTCCACTGGGTTGGAGGAAAAATTTGCATCCAAGTCAAAGAGTTTTACCCCCGCCAGTGTCGTGAATTAATATTTTCTTACTCATCGGGTACTCCTATAAAACAAATGAGTAAATGGGCATATATTTTTCCCTGGTACCTTTCGCACCTCCCAGTACCCTCCGAAATTAAAGAGTGTTCAGGCTCACGGCTATCTGCGCCCTGGTCATTCCAGCTGTGGCTCTTTGGACTGTTAGATCGGCAGCATAGTACCGTTCGTTAAAAGTGACAAAATGTGTGGTTTTTCATTTCATCGAGTATTTCATATGATAACATTGCTATTGGAGTCATAGTAATGACCTATGTTGACTTCATTTGGGAAAACCACTAAGAGAGTGTATCTGAGGATTTAAAAGGCAGGCGGAGGATGATTGTATTTCATTATAATGAAAAATCCCCAACTTGATTGTGACTGATGGTAGGCAAGGGGCCCTACCATTACAATGAAAATTCCCCAACCCAGCCTTCATATAGGAAAAGACGTTTGGTGAAATCCCCGTCGCGTTTCTAGGTTACAGTTAAGGGCTATGGGATTTAATTCAATCTTGCTCACAACGTGTACACTACCTAACCCAGATTTCTGTATACACTGTAGAATTCCGTAGTGAAGCACGGGTACATCAGCTAGTGTAATAATAAATAACACGTAGCATTTAACATGTAAAATTTATCCACCGACTAGAATTCAAAAGATGATGAAAAAGATGATTATGTATTTAAAATTAATTCAAATTAAAAGGTTAAAGCATATTAAAATACACAAAGATGGACCAAAACACAACTGACAATAAGCTTTTAGGCTTTTGCAGTGTAAGAAAACAAGGTGAAATTATTTACGGTTCGTAGAGGACTTTGCCTAGCCCGCCTGGTGGCCATGATCGTTAAGGCGCTGAAGTCTAAAAACGGTCTAACACCGAGGTTAGCCGGTTCGAGTCCCGTTGGTCGAAAAAATTTTCACCATCAGAATGTTGGCCGGCAGGGTAGGGGAGGTGGTGGTATACAATTTCTAATCACTAGATTGCGTGCCAAAAGCCTCTCCGCAGTGCTCATATGGAGTGAGGGCATATGACGCTGTTGATGGTGATTCGTCCGTCGGATGGGGACGTTAAGCCTTGAGCAGACCCCTTGGTGCTATTCGACAGGAGTAGGCTATGTGCCGGCACCGGGTTTCACCCTCTCCCTACTATCATATATCACGTCATTCATTTCATCTCTCATTAACTCCTCTGATGAGGTTGACGTCAGGAAGGGCATCCAGTCATAAAAAACCGCCACGACAAATTCATCTCACCTCATACCCGACCCCGTAGGGAAACGGGACAAGGGTTGGACAAACAAACAGAGGACTTTGCTTAGAAAAAAAATCTCCTCTGTTCACGAGCAAGGGTTTTCTAATAATGAAGGTTTATATTTAAGAATGCTTTACTGTTGGTCTATTGCTGACTTGTCTGGCTGGTTGAGACGGATATTTCGTTGGGGTTCCTTGACACGAGAAACAATGAACCGGCATTTTGGCCAATGTATATCTTTCCGCAAGTACAGGGAATTTTGTATATCCCAGGGTGTGATAGTGGGGACAATATGTTATTGTTTCTACCTAAACTGTGAGCAAATTTTTTGACGGTGCCAAACGTGGTTTTTATATTATGCTTGCGGAGGAGCTTGGCAGTTTGATCTGTGGTATTGTGGATGACAGGAAGTTAGGTACGTAGTTCCCTTCACTTCTTAATTCCGTGAGTTTTGTTTAGTCTGGAATGTATGGTTCTATGAATCTGCACAACATTGTAGCCATTGCCCTTGAAAGTGACTTCGAGTGAGTTTATCTTCTCCTGGAAATTTTATGACTCACAAATTCGTTTCACCTTCGTGGTGAGTGCCGTGAGTATGCCCTATTTTTGTGTTGGATGGTGGTGAGAATCCCCATTGAGATAGCGATTTGAGGGGTAGGCTTACGATGGACTGTATACTCTAAGGAGCCGTCCGGTTTGTTTCTTACTAGAACATCCAAGAAAGGAAGGCATTCGTCCGACTCCATCCCCATACTGAATTCAATTGAAGGATGCTGCTGATTTAGATGCTTCAGAAATAGCTGAACTTTATCAGGACCTTCTGCCTAGAAAACAAATATGTCGTCAACAATCCTTCACCAATCATTGGTTGGACGGTCGCCGAGGCAATAGCTTCCTCCTCAAAATGCTGCATAAAGAAATTAGCCACTATCGGCGAGAGTAGATTTCCCATAGCGGCACCATCAGTCTGTTCGTAAAATTGCCAACCTGAGAGAGATCAATAGTTACTGAGTTAGTTTATCTTGCGTATTCTCTGGCTAAATATCTAAGGAGATTGCTTCGGTCACGTATACGACGTACTGTATCATACCTTAGAAACTCTACGTATTTCGTTAAAAAGTTGTCAACAGTAACCCTTCAACCCAACGCACTGTTGGTGAGTTTTAATGTGGAGTCCTTGTTCAAGAAAGTGCGGATTTACTCGGTCATGTCTCTCATTGAGCATCTGCTCTCTGAGGACATTACTACGCTATTTCGCCATTGCATGATTTCCGGCTGTTTATTGTGGAATAGCCGGAATTTTGTTCCTGATTACATAGAACAGCATCAAATAATTAAGGAAGGAGTGTGGCCGCAAAATTAACGTAGGAGAAAAATCACCAAAGCTGCTATTTCCCTGGATAAAAATACCATTGAGAGAATGTCACATTAAAGCACCTGGGGCTGTACCTTAATTAAGGCCACGGCCGCTTCCTTCCAACTCCTAGGCCTTTCCTATCCAATCGTCGCCATAAGACCTATCTGTGTCGGTGCGACGTAAAGCCCCTAGCATATCTACCGCGAGCAATGCCCTAACCTGATGTCAAACTCAATAAAGTTGAGTACTTTTGCTCTAAAGAAAATAGGCTAACGAGAGCTAAAACGCGAGTCTCAATCATCACCCAACATCCGAAACATTACCAGGATGTCAAAAGAAAACCAATCTTCTCCCTTTATCGATCATAAGACCTCGCACTTATTTCATTTAAGTCTTGTTTACCTTGTCTCCCACCTTCCCTTCGCACTCTATAGTCTTCTCTGTATCGACCCAGTACTGCCTCACCACCCCCGCACATCCCGGCAGCTGTTATTGTATTCTTTTCACACAGAAAAAAGAGGTAAAAAGGGTTCGGAATGGGCGTGGTCTCACTTGCTTGGTAATTATAATGTACTCCATCACCGGGTGACCGAGTTCTGTGCTACGGTCAATCACCTGCAAACCTTCACTTAAGTCCACATCTGGTCATGAGAAGGAAGGAGGAATGATCACTCTTTCGATCTTACTCAATGCAATGTACAAATAATGTTTCAGTATGACATATCACTTCCTCAGACGCAAATACTGCTTGCAATTATGACCATCACTTTACACATCCAATCCCCATTAATCTGCATTTAGTGTTGTCGTCCAGGTGGCAGATTTCCTCACAGTTATGTACCTAGTATGTTCTTAATTTTTTTATTTATTTATTGTGCTTCAGACAGGTATAGGCCTACACCTAATGATGTGAAACACATATACTATTGCATTAGATAAAATCAAATATCAAATTAAAATTATATTATCTCCTCCGAAACATACATACATACATACATCAGCATTAGAGACAGTTATGCCTTTCAGCATTCAGTCTGCAAACCTCTGTGAACTTACTAAATGTCGCCACTATCTGTTATTTGCAACTAGTGCTATGGCCTCATTAAGTTGTATACCTCTTATCTTTAAATCGTTAGAAACCGAATCTAACCATCGTCGTCTTGGTCTCCCTCTACTTCTCTTACCCTCCATAACAGAGTCCAATATTTCCCTAGATTACCTATCCTCCTACATTCGCCTCATATGACCCCACCACAGAAGCCGGTTTATGCGTACAGCTTCGCCATTCGAGTTCATTCCTAACTTGGCCTTAATCTCCTCATTCCGGGTACCCTTCTGGAATTGTTCCCACCTATTTATACCAGCAATCATTCTGTCTATTTTCATGTCCCTGACTCCTAGATTATGAATAAGATACCCTGAGTCAAACCAGTTTTCACTCCCGTAAAGCAAAGTTGGTCTGAATAAAGTTTCGTCCGAGAGCTGTCTTCCTTCTTCCAGAATACTGTTGATTGGAACTGCGAGCTCACTGCATTAGCTTTACTACACCTTGATTCAATCTCACTTACTATATTACCATCGTGGGAAAACACACATCCTAAATATTTGAAATTATATACCTGTTCAAGCTTTGTATCACCAATCTGACATTTCTTACCTACTGACATCAATTTTGTCTTCGAAAGGCTAATTTTCGTACCATACTCATCGCACCTATTTTCAAGTTCCAAGATATTACACTGCAAGCTTTCGGTACAATCTGCCATTAAACCAAGTCATCAGCATAGGCCAGACTGCTTACTATATTTCCACCTAACTGAATCCATACCTGCAGCTTTATACCTTTCAGCAGAAGATCCATGTAAACTACAAAGGTGAAAGACTACAGTCTTGTCTGACCCCTGTAAGTACCCTTAACTACCATCAATTCTCACTGCAGCCAAATTGTCAACATACATGCCTTTGATTGATTTTAATAATCTACCCTTAATCTCATGGTCCCCTAGTATGGTGAACATCTTTTCCCTCGGCACCCGGTCATATGCTTTCTCTAGATCTACGAAACAAAAACACAACTGTCTATTTCTCTCGTAGCACTTTTCAATTACTTGGCGCATACCTAAAATCTGATCTTGACAGCCCCTCTGTGGTCTGAAGAGAGTCCTTGTAAAATAAAGTCATATGCGAAATACAAATACACTTTTCGTCAGTATATATATTCAGTTACATGTGCGAATAATGTAATATGATATTTAAAATATTACAATTAAAATTATTTACTAACGGCTCTAAACCTGTATTCATACTGTATTTATGCATGGTGGTAGTGATGTTATCGAAGATTGTAATGATGGTGATGAAGTAGATAGCATTACTAGAAACTAGAAAGGGAACTAAAGTTGTGAACTTAATAAGAGTCAGCAGAGTAGGAATATAATGTTCAACAGAAAGCAAATAATTTACCACGGTAGAGTATGTAGTTGCAAATATATCTAGTCTGTACTAATTGCTATATTTTTAAATATTTTCATTGAGCTTAACACTGGCGAATTACTATGTTTTTAGATTCTTGATATAGAGCAGTAGAAGGTAATATGTTTTGGGCGTGTAGATGGATTAGGGATAGGCAAGTTGGAAAATTCTAAATTCCCATGGAGGGAATTAGATATTTTTCACCAATAAAGCATGTCAAAAACAGAACAGATGTGAGGCTTTTCAGGCGTTTGCTCTATTAACCAGCGTTTCGTCTTAGGTTTGACACTAGACTCATCAGAGTGGGATGTGTCAGACCCTACCCACTGACGCTGGGGTGTATGCAGGTGAACTTATCAGAAGTCCATCTGCCTTACATCTGTTCTGTTTTTGACATGCTCTATTGGTGAAAAATATCTCCCTCCACGGGAATTTAGAATTTTCCATTCGGAATTGTTAGGTGGGCAATAATTCCATTGTGGAGATTCATCTCCCGTATGCAGTTATCAGGCTGTGCCTCTTATATGGGCTTCTGATAAGTTCACCTGCATACACCCCAGCCTCGGTGGGTTGGGTCTGACACATCCCACTCTGATGAGTCTAGTGTCAGACCTAAGACGAAACACTGGTTAATAGAGCAAACGCCTGGAAAGCCTTAGATCTGTTCTGTTTTTTATAGGCATGTTGAACAGAGAGAGCAATTTAGGGCTACCAACACGATTGTTAGATAATTTATAGACAAATAGAAGAACTACAATTACTCGTCTTTAACTTGATAAATTATTCCAGTACATAATTCCTCTTCCTATAAACGAATATTTGCCCCAATTTGTACTTTTGAATTCCAACTTTATCTTCATATTATGATCTTTTCTAAAAATGCACTAAAGCTTACTCGTCTACTAAAGTCATTCCAAGCTATTTCTCCACTGACAGCTCAAAATGTACAACATTTTCGTATCACTACTCCTTTGTCGGAAATCACCGAGACCAAATGATGCTGCTTTCCTTTGGATCTTTTGCAGAGTTCATATCAAGAAATCCTGGTGAGAGTAACAAACATCGTGTTGGGGATCTTGCCTAACATATCTCCTTTTACTCCGTGAACAAAGCATCCTTGTATGTGTTCATTTGTTTATATATAGTCTCCGTAAATAAAGAAAGGAATTGCTACATAAAAGGGCGTGTTTCATTAACCTCGCTCCCCCATCACGACCACGATTCTCAACAATTTTTGTTGCCGAAAACGCGGGATTCAGGATATTCACGTCACGAAATGTTGAAGTTTTGCATTGTGTTTAAAATATTTAAACTTCGAGGAGCCTTAACAGGTTTGTAAACAGTATAGTGCCACAGGAACGCGTCACGATCAACAACAGAAGAAGGTATGTTAGGCAAGATCCCCAACAAATGGAACCGTAATCTAAATTGTGGTCTCATCAGTGACTTTTATACCCTCTCCTTTTCATCCTGACTACAACCCTTGAATATCAGTATACAAAGAGATCTGTACACTTTATTTACCATCTCGTTTATGGGATTACCCCAATGAAGATGTTTACTTATATTAACACCTAGCCTAGGTCCTTACAGTAATCTCCAAGAGGTAGGCACTTCCACCCCATCGAGACAGTAATTAGAAATGACAGGACTTTACCACTTGTTGAAGCTTATAACCTGACTTTTCACCATATTTGCAATAGTGCTGTTCATATCATAATATTGTTGAGGTCTCTTTTTCAGTCGTTCAAAATCGTGTAACTTATTTATTACTCTATACAGTATAACATCATACATAAAAATCATCATCTGTGATTCCTTACTCATATCATTTATATATTAGAAAACACAGAGGTCCAACCATGGCGCCTTGTAGAACCCCTCACTTAATAATTTCAGGATCAGATAACACTTCACCTATTCTGATTCTCCAAAGTGTAATAAAGTTGTTGAAATATATTTTTTATGTTATAACAATAAACATTTTCCCAATTTAATATTTTATCTTCATTTTATCTTGAACATGAAATAATAACTTGGTGGTGTAATTATTTTACAAATCTGAAGGAAATGTGCTATAATGTTACTGTATTTCGCTGTCCTACTTTTCAAACCTATTTTAAAACATGCCTAGTTTTTGTTATAGTAGCGGATCAGGTAACATTTTTAACTCACAATGGTGTAATTAAAATTGTAGGAAATCGAGTCACGATCCATCATTGTCACATCGTTGATGACAACGAAGTTGCACCTAATGTGGGCGGATTGAACTGCAGATTGCTGTGTTGATGGTTGGACTCGGTCTTGGTGTCATCGGGCGATAAGGGTGTTACATGATCCGCTGTGGGTGGGAGGCGGGTGGTGGCAAATTGATTAATTGCCAGCTCGATCCTGTTTACCAGCCAGCGCAGACAATAACTGTCCACCTAGTGGAGAGGGATAGACTCTCGTATCCATTCCCTCTATTGGAGTGAACTATGTTGAACCTCGAAACTACCCATCACTAGCACCCGTATTCTTAAGTAATTATATATTCCATCCCTTTATTTGTAGACAATTGTAAATGAAAAATGTCGGTGAATTGTGGTTCTGATTTATGTTTATACCCGTGTTTCATTTTACATATTATTGGTAATATTACCAGGTGTATGCATAACTTTTTGCCCGTTTTTGTGGTAAAGAAAACACGTAATTTTTAAGGAGAATTCATTTTTGTTTATTCAAAATATTGGCCATGGCTTCTACATACTTCTCCCATCTTTCTGGTAAGTTATGAATACCATGCCAGAAAAACTGCTTGTTTTTTGCGGCAAACCATTCGTCGAGTCATTTTCCAACTTCCTCGAAATTGCTGAGGTACTGCTCTGCGAGCGCGTGCCCCACTGATGCGAAGAGGTGATAGATGGTGCCAGGTCGGGAGAGTACGGCGGGTGCGGAAGGATGTCCCATCCAAGCGATTTTAAGGTGTCTTTCACTGGTTTTGCTGTGTGAGACGGCGCATTGTCGTGTTACAAAATCACTTTGCCATGTCTTCTGGCCCATTCCGGTTTTTTTTTTCGATCAATGCGTGATTTAAATCAATCGTTTTTTGGCGATGGGGTTGTGCAATAACAGTTTCGCCGGGCTTCCAGAGTTCATAGTAAACACATACCGCTACCAGAGCGCGCACTGTCTTTCACATTGAAATCACCACGAAATCACATGGTCGAAACCATGTCTCACATGTTCTAATCGTTGGAGCGTGTTCACCACATGTTTCTACCAGCATACGATGACTTTCCTCAGATTTTTTCTTTTGATTAAATGAGAAAAGCCATTCGGGCCGCAAATGTTCTTTTTCAGGCACAAACAACGACATGATCACTGAACAATACAACACAGAAGCTAGTGTTTAGCGGACTCAACTTGTGTGTGATGGTGGGTTAATGTCAGACGAACAAAAATGACGTATTTATCAAATTCATACGCTGCGTACTGTTCGTTGGCACCATCTGTTAGTGAAAGCAGAAAAGACTTATGTGGACACCTGGTACATCAGAATTTGAATATGGTATTCTTAATAAAGGAAATGCCAAGAATACAATTTCTTAGAGGAATTTTCTTCACTATCATCTACCTCAAAACAAAACTGTATTGTATTCAACTATTTTGCTATTTGGTGTAAGTAATATTTTTCCACTGGGTTATCAGTAAGTCCGTATTATCAGAAATAACACCAAGGTCACGTGCAATATCTACAGTGCTCTCAGGGTCTCCCCAACCACAAAAATAATGCTGCTTGTCATTTGCGTAGAATGTATATCGTGTGGAAGACGTGGCCGAGTCAATCAATCAATCAATCAATCAATCAATCAATCAATCAATCAATCAATAAATCAATAAATCAATAAATCAATCAATCAATCAATCAATCAATCAATCAATCAATCAATCAATCAATCAATCAATCAATCAATCAATCAATCAATCAATCAATCAATCAATCAATCAATCAATCAATCAATCAATACTGATCTGCATTTAGGGCAGTCGCCCAGGTGGCAGATTCCCTATCTGTTGCTTTCCTAGCCTTTTCCTAAATGATTTCAAAGAAATTGGAAATTTATTGAACGTCTCCCTTGGTAAGTTATTCCAATCCCTAACTCCCCTTCCTATAAATGAATATTTGCCCCAGTTTGTCCTCTTGAATTCCAACTTTATCTTCATATTGTGATCTTTCCTACTTTTATAAACGCCATTCAAACCTATTCGTCTACTAATGTCATTCCACGCCATCTCTCCACTGACAGCTCGGAACATACCACTTAGTCGAGCAGCTCTTCTTCTTTCTCTCAATTCTTCCCAACCCAAACATTGCAACATTTTTGTAAGGCTACTCTTTTGTCGGAAATCACCCAGAACAAATCGAGCTGCTTTTCTTTGGATTTTTTTCCAGTTCTTGAATCAGGTAATCCTGGTGAGGGTCCCATACACTGGAACCATACTCTAGTTGGGGTCTTACCAGAGACTTATATGCACTCAATCTTACAGTAAATTTTGTTCATCTTTGGCGTTCAATATCAGTCATATTACTATGCCTGGTAGTTGCGAGTGAAGAACAAGGTTCTGACACAGACGTACGCCTAATCAGCTTGTAACGTGGAAGTCTGTTGTTCGCTGACGCAGAGTGGTGAAGGGATCGGCCGTTCTTTCGAAGATTATCTGTTGTGCATGTGATATTTGATTTTATTTCACACTTGAAAAATAAATAATATCCATGAGTCGTAAAAAAATAAGTATTAAACTGGACGAAAGCCAAAAGTTTCTCACGTAATGGAAATTTATAGCCAAAAATGTAGCACAGAGCTAAATACTAAATTTTGCAGCAAATTACTTTTCAAAGAACCTATAAAATGGATAAATTGGCAACACTGTGTGTGGAGTTAGGTGCTGTAGTTGCAAATCTCTACTGCGAAGTTGTGTTACAAAGTTGTGTCACCAGGCTATTTTTAAAAAGAAATTTTACAATTATGTATATCTCACCGCTGCTCTCTGTATGGAAGTAGGACAAGCACGGATCAGAGACTTGGAAGTTGCTGACAGGAGGTGCTAATGAGAGTCACAAAGGGTTGGTTTATATTTAGTGGACGCCATTAGATATTCATCTCACGTTCAACACACACACACTCTCGTGATTAATGTGTGGATCCTTGCGACGCCTTTGTCAACCCCTCTTTCTCCAGCCTTGACCTGGTCCTAACAACTGAGGCTACCAGACAGTAGGTAACTCAATGCGCCTGCACATAGGGCGATTCAGTATCCCGTGATGAATAATTATAGGATAGGAACGTTGCGTTGTCCGGGAACAAGGCACATTCCTTTAGCTTGCAGTGTGGCTTGTTGTTGATGAAAAATGGATCATGAGAGTAGCCTCAAAGAAGACTAACTCCAATACTCAGACCGTAGCATTATAAATATACATACCAGGCGGCTCGCGAGCGCCGTACTTTGTACTCTCAGTTCTCCCGCATTCACTAGTGTTGCATGGGATGCCTAATCACTTGTTTTCAAAGGAGAGCTACAACGTGCTGTATTGTGGATGTTGTTAAACAAATAGTCATTTTACTGCACACGTTCCATAACAGGGTACGTTTCTAAATTCGCCAAAGGTGCAGAAAATAACTTTTAATAATTTACTAATTTATACACGTGTAGACATTACGCTCTATAAAAGAGTTGTTTGTGTGAAATAAAAACTAATACTGTTCGGGGAAGTACGTGATTGGAGCCTCGGCTGCATTCTCACCAGATTCTCCACAGATTAAAATGACGTCTGTGTTGCTTAACATACTAGCCATTGCCGATATGCAGACCGCAAATGTAGTGCTGCTGTACACTAGTACATACACCGGCCTAGTACTATGCGGCCGTAAACTAGGTTTACTAATCCAACGGGTTGTATTAGACGGGTAGCGCTGAGGAACATGCGAGCGACCGTCCGGTTGTTATCTCTTCATATTCTGATGTAACTTGCATGCTGGCAGTAGTGCCCCTGTGAAAATCAGTTGGTAGACATCCCATTCATCATTTGTGCATGCGGGACATTTATAAGTAGAAAGTACGGCACTTGCGAGGCGCCTGGTGTATAGTGTATACATATGGTGGTCGATGTAGTCGGACTGCTGGTATTGGCTGGTATTGTTCTAAAGAGAGGATAATAATTGGTTTCACGCAAATCAACAGTAAAATTAGCGGTAAATTAATAAATACCATTACATTGGAACCTTAATGTCTCGAATCATCTCGGGAGCTAAATTTTATTTCGAGTTATCGAAATTTCGATACATAGAGAATACAGATTAAAAGAGCATGTATAGCACTTAATTGAATCATATGTTTCTACGGGGTTATACTGAACATATTATTTTTAACAGTATTTCAAAATATACAATCAAACTCTTTTTTTTACGGCATCACTCTAATTATAACCCTTATTATAGTTAATTTTCGAAGACAGGTCCATGGCTAAATGTTTAGCGTGCTGGCCTTTGGTCGCAGGGGTCCCGGGTTCGATTCCCGGCAGGGACGGGAATTTTAACCATAATTGGTTAATTTCGCCGACACGGGGGCTGGGTGTATGTGTCGTCTTCATCATCATTTCATCCTCATCACGACGCTCAGGTCGTCTACAGGAGTCAAATATAAAGACCTGCACCTGGCGAGCCGAACATGTCCTCGGACACTCCCGGCACTAAAAGCCATACGCCATTTCATTTTTCATTTCGAAGACAGGATACAGTACATACAGTAGTGAAACAAGAAACATACCTCCGTTAACACCTGTAGAAAAATCCATTACTTTCTTTCATTTGTTATTGTCAGCCTCCCCCCCCCCCCCTCCCCCGTCACATTGAAACTTCTCGTCAATACCATGCACGAGATTTTTTAATGGAGATTGTCATCGGCGACTTCGGAAGTTGCTTTCGCACGTGACCGGTAATTAGTTCACACCTGAGAAACTGTCAGGCTTCGCCGTTTTTCCGATCACTAGAAGTTTTACTTTTTCGGTTCCCCTCATATTAGCTCCCAGTATCACTGCAACCCTTTCTTCACTTGTTAACTGTTCCTCACAAACCACAGATGTCGTATTGCACAGTTAATGTTGCACAAAATTAGAGTTACAGAGTATTTTTTGTTTCAAGGGAGGAAATGTTTGCTTCGAGAAATCGAGAAATTCGTGTAAGCGAATTTCGAGTGATAGAGAAATAAATATACGTGAATAATAGGACAAACGGTCGCGAAATTTAAGTTACTTCGAGATACTGAAAATTCGATTAATGGAGGTTCAAGCTATCGAGGTTCGACTGTATTACTAGATGAATATACATACGCAGAGGCGGATCCGGAGAGGGGTTTAGGCGGCTTTAGGCACCCCCTCTTGTTAAATCTATATTTAACAAAGTTTTTGTTTAAGTAAATTATACGTATCAGCTTCTTTTTCACATTAAATATGTAGGCTGTGTCACCAAAGTTTACTAGGGATGAATAGTTGTGTAATAACTATAATAAAAAACAATAGAAGGCCAAAAATCGCAATTGCAATGAAGATTTCTTTCCCAATATTAGACTACTGCTAGAAATGTTTGCCATCCTGTGAGACACAACAGCCTCTACGGACAAAAGTTTTTCTTGGCCCCACGGAAGCTAAAAAACTACAAATACAATGGACGAGAACCGGCTTAATGGTCTTTCATTAGCAAACATCCATACGGAAAGGGAAATAAATGTTGAAGTTCTCTTTATGTCAAAATCACGAAGGATGGATATTTGTAACTGGTGAAATGTTGATTGATGTGAACTGCTAATACGTGACTGTATTTAGTAAAGTTGATGTACCAGTAGTACTTTAATCAATCAATAAATCACTACTGATCTGCATTTAGGTCATTCGTTCAGATGGGAGATTCCCTATATGTTGCTTTCCTAGCCTTTTCCGAAATGATTTCAAAGAATTGGAAATTTATTGAACATCTCCCTTAGTAAGTTATTCTAATCCCTAACTCCCCTTCCTATAAATGAATATTTGCCCCAGTTTGTCCTCTTGAATTCCAACTTTATCTTCATATTGTGATATTTCCCACTTTTATAAACGCCACTCAAACTTATTCGCCTACTAATGTCATTCAACGGCATCTCTTCACTGACAGCTCGGAACATACCACTTAGTCGAGCAGCTCGTCTCATTTCTCCCAAATCTTCCCAGCCCACACTTTGGAACATTGTTGTAACGCTACTCTTTTGTCGGAAATCACCCAGAACAAATCGAGCTGCTTTACTTTGAATTTTGTCCAGTTCTTGAAACAATCCTGGTGAGGGTGCCATACACTGGAACCATATTCTAGTTGGGTTCTTACCAGAGACTTGTATGCCCTCTCCTTTACATGCTTTTGTCCTAAATGGAAGAAAATATTTTTTTACGCAATTCAAGTGTGAAGTTAGCGGTAAATTAATGAATATCACTATTATTACTAGAGAAATATATAAATACATACATTGCTACATTACGAATATGAATTCTAGTACGTCACAGAGCTTCAGAATGTCTTTTGTTCATATAATACTTTTGTGTGTGAAGTTTTTGCTCACTTGATTTCTTTGGTTTGCTTTGATTTGCTTGATGTTACTTGGTGGGACGAGTTGTTGACTTGTGCCTATTAATCCGTGATGCTTGGTGATATTAAGGATCTAGGCAGTCACTAAGACGAGAGATTTAGAGTCCCATAACCGCATTAACATTAAGATCTTCCTCAGTTCTAATTTTTATCGGTGCTAGTTCTGGACCTCAGCAAGGAAACAAAAGATGGCACGATGAACCGGAATGCCACAGAAGAGTTTCGTGTCTACAGCGAAATAGTCGCCATAGATATGTATGTACAAAGGCAGATCCAGGATTCTCTAAGTTTCCTTTTAGAAGTCGGATGAATGTGTTCAGGTAGCACTAGACCTAATGATTATTTTTGTGGCACTGAAATTCCTCCTCGTGTTGATGCAATGTTGTTTAAAACGTTAGAATACGATCAAGTGCTCTTTCCCATAAAAATAAACAAACGTTACTCTGATTTCAGGCTGTCAACTGTACCGCGTTTTAAAACGAACAGAGTCATGTGTCGAGGAAGAAAAGAGCAACATTTCGTATGTTCAGTTTTAGTAGAAGAATGGAGTACTCTAAGACTCAAAGCGACTGAGGAATGTAATATAACAAGTGAGGGGGTAATACTAGCAGATGTGCTCTACTAAAATGTAAATTAGCAGGAAGAAAAAGACAAAGTTGATATTGTATAGGAACATTGTTAAAGAGGTACGGAAGGAGAATTCCGTTAAGGAGTAAAGAGAAAGTAAGAAAATGAGATTCTATGCTATTGCTTTAAAGACTTGTATAGCAAAGGAAGACAAGTTTGTTTGTAAACGAAGGTTGGGCTGGATCATGGCTTATCGAGGTTCCTCGGTGTACTGCTATGTCACACAATACACACATATGTATATGGACAAACATTATTTATTTTTTCTTTATATTGGCAGTAATGATCTGACTGTAAACTAGCAAATATAAATAGAAGAAGTTTTCAGTCCGAATTCTTGGTTCAATTGTCAGCGACTATGAGTTCATTGCGTACCGGCTTCGATTTCCGGTTGAGTCGGGAATTGCCCGAGAGTGAGATTAACAGGATGTAAGATAAACTTGAGAAAATTGAGTCTTCTACCAAGTGATGCAGATGTCTTGTGCTAATGTGGTGCTATTCAAGATCAAAGCCATCTGCTAGTATGCTCTTGCCTTGATACCTTCTAGGCCACATTGCATTGTAAGTACTCATAAGCTGTTATTTATTACACTTTGTTGGTTCTACTGAAAGAAGACGAGATAGTGGGGGCAATGCTGATGTTATCGTAATATTTCCCATGTTAAAATCTTCACCTATTTGGTTATGAATCCATTCTCAGCAATCATGTCCACCCGTACATGATAATTGGCTTTCCTCGGGAGAACGGGATCTTCCATCACTATAATGCACTTTGCCACATCGGTAGAAGAGTCTGCACGTGGCTGAAAGTTCACGATCAAGACATCAAACTTTATCCCAAGCCGCCAAACACCCCTAATGTCAATCCATTTCAACATCCGCGAGACCACCTCGATCGTCGTGTTCGCCATCTGCCTCCTCCTCAACAGCTGTGGAAATTTCTGCAGACAGTTTGGCTCCAGATACCCGTAGAGAACTACATATAAGCCCCTGACTAAGTCACTGCCAGCCAGTACTTCAAGCTAGTTACTCTGAATACTGGATCAAAGGCTATCTTAAAGATAGAGAGCAGTATATTAGTAGCATGAAGATCAATAGCACTCATCAAATGATCTCAAATGGCGTGCCATAGGGATCAGTCTTAGGTCCACTGCTTTTTATAATGTATTATTTTCATAAACGACATTGGCAATTTAATCCTAAATGGTAAATTATCACTGTTTTCATATGATACAAGTATCGTAATATGATAATGTGCTAGGATTGTGTCCTTTTTCAATATTGTTTAGAAACTCTATATTCCTCAAATGTTCTGAAAGTAATATTCCCTTGGCGTGACTTCAGTATCATGCGTGCTTCCCCGGACAGACTCTCCAGACTGGATGGGGCCAAGTGTCTTTCTTTGTCTTTATCATGCAGAGTTTGTTACTGATATCTGACTTTGTTACGTCTCCAGTGTATTTATTTCTTTAGTCACGCACAAGGCGGAGCATGATGAAAACATAAACCCCTTTACATCGATTTCCAGTTTCTACGCACTATGTTTTGTTTGAAAAGCCATATTTATTATGTACTTACTTGTATATCTAATATAGTCGATGTCACGCACATTGATTATTATTATTATTATTTTAAAGGAACCACTCCACGAAAAAAATATGCCATTTTTACTGAAAATTAGAAAATAAAATTAATTTGATATCTTTTGAACAAATTACCATAAATTTATTTCGCTTTAATATTTAAAATTGTATTTACATTCAAGTAAAATTTTGACATGCAAATCTTCAAAACTAAAATATATAGAGAATGATTGCACTTACAGGTCTGTGGTTTGCAGCTGTCCATAGAAAATTTTACAACCATTTAATTGACTATACTGTCAAAGGAAATTGGTTACCGGTTGATGGCTTGTTCCGATTTGGATATACACTGGCGAAAAATGAAATTCGAACACCAAGTAGACATTATCTTAGA